>NC_092019.1:2881327-3181327 GCF_042242105.1 Pempheris klunzingeri | reverse complement strand
AGATAGCATATGTCTCATTTTCTTTAGGGCTCTTCACTGGACGTCGCTTCCACTGGTGCATCACTCTCAGGTTCATCAGTTCCATCACCTCTCTTCACTTCCATTTCTAACAACCCCACCTCCTGTCTTCTTTCCACGCAATCTCCTCACTCCAGCCTCAGTTGTCAATCTATCACCTGTGGCCTCCCCTCCTCCTCCTCCTCCTCGTCCTCCTCACTCTCAGCTGGATTCCTCTTTTTCATTTTCTTTGTTTATGAAACCTCCTCACTGGTTACATATCTAGTTTTATTTTAAAGAAATAGTAATCATCTGCACACATTTCACAATAGATGGACTTTATTTGTCTGGTATTTTCACACTAATATTCAAATGTGAAAATATTTCACATTTTCACTGAAATGACATTTACATGATCATGCATCTTAATCCCAGGGGAAATACTGGGTCCACTATCATCTTCAAAAATGGGAAGCATCTTTTCTACAATTTTAATTAATTGACAGTATTTCAGAAAGAGGCCTGATTTACCTAAATCCCTCCTGCATAAATAATAATTAGGTGTGAAATGTGTTAATAATCCATTTTACAGTAGCAAAACGAAGAGGCCACACTTGAACTTAGTCAGCTGATTTAATTTGTGTTTTATTCATAATCATTATGCAGTTTGAAAAGGAATTGTTAATTTGAAATTTTCATGATTTTACACTGTTCAGTACGATTATTGAAAGATTGCCCAGGTGATTATTTAGAGGAGGTTATTCTGTTGTTATCCCTTGATTATCACTCCATTACTGATATGTTCTGGCACACTATTCTCTTGAGATGTTTTTGTTTTAAGATATAAAATCAGTTTTAATGGTGCAACTAAATGAGAAAAAAATAAATAAAAACAGAATCATTATAAATAAATGAATAATGAATCTTCTTATTTATTTATTTATTTATCTGGGAAGAAGCACAGTTGCAGCAGAGTTGATTCATTAAATTATATTGTCACATACTTTAGATTTAGATCCCAATTACATCTACTTTACTTAGATATAATTACATAATTACATAAACTTTAGAGGACAGTTTGACTTCCAATCAGCTGCGTCACCCGGTGTTATTGCCACCTTTTTGTTTTTGTCCCTCTGAGCCATTAAGAAGTTCTGTTCTTCACCCATCATCCAGGAGGCTGTTTTTCTTTATTTCATTCTAAATTTTCTAATGGGCGCTTGGGTGCAGCCACCTTTGACAACAATTATTGCACAAACTCTGCCCCATTGTTGGACTCCTGGTCTCACTTTAGGAGGTCTATCAGTTTCTGTTGATCAGCAACCAAAATTTGGTGGCAGTTGCAAGGAAAGTCACAGAGTTTGAACATAATTCATTAACATAAAGATGAGGTCAAAACAGGTCGATGATCTCCTTCCTGCATGATTAATATGCACCTGAGTTGGCAAGCTCATTTGCTGTGATAAGTTACTTAGTTATAACAGTTTCACTTGGGTTTCTTTTCAATTAACAGATTTGTGATAGCCTATATTGAATTCACCTAAAAAATACATTTCTCTGTCATGACCAGTATTGAATATCTGCTTAAGGTGGCCCAGCTCGGGCTTGGCTCCTCTACATGTCAACCTCGGTGTAATAAATAACTGTACACCCTCTCTAAGTGCTGCTCAGGCTGGGTGAAGACATGTGGACTGCACAGTCTAAACCCTGACTGACGGGCTCACAGAGAGGGCCAGTAAAGAGACAGACAGGCCCGACGGCTGGTACAAACTTCATGGGTTTTTGACAGTCCACCGCTGCCCACAGCCCACTGGCGTTTGTCCCAATGTGCCAGATGGGCGGTAGGCTACACCACTGGAGAGGAGCTGTGCCAACACCACCGCTGCTCATGTCAGAGCGCTGTCCTGGGCAACCCATGGGGGGTTCGGCCGGAAAGGGCTGAACAGACGCCTCCACATACGCACAGAGGAGGAAATCCTCCAATACTCACAACACTACCACTGTTCACACAGTGTGCAGGATGTCTGTGTGATAGCTGCTGCTGAGGACAGACTGTAATTTGGGGAGAACTAGTATTCATACGCAAGAATGAATCAAAATATGGCCTCACATTTTTATGTGCTCTATTTACTAAATGTGGTCTTGATGTATATTTCTTTCCTTCTATGGCCACTCTGGGGCTCTGTAGAAAGATGAGATGTAGATGTGTAAAAAGGCAATTGTTTGTTAACACCTTCACCAACTTTTCACGGATCGTATGGCAATGTTTTAATAGTTGGTAGCATTTCCCCAAATTGGGGAAAAAAAAGGCATTAGTTGGTCTGAAATAAGATGTGACATCATAACGTCCTGACATTACGTCCAGCTCTCACGCTAATGTCACACCACTTAGCTAAATATCCATTCTGTGACTTTCAACAAATACTACAGTGGGCTCACTTCACATTAGTGTAAACAACATGATTCATAGTGTGAATAACCCGTAATTATAGTAATAACTAAAATATACACTCTGAAGTATACAGTGAAAAAACATAGCGGGCATCTAAGTAACGTCTCAGCAGTGACGCTCATTTTATACCCACATATGCTGCGTAGATCCAAAAAAGCAACAGCAGATTTTCTGTATTTAAGGGCAGTTTAATGACAGTCAGTCAGCTCAGTGATTAATTGAACATCTTCTTTCTTCAATGCTACATGGTAATTTGAGAGCATAATTTGACATAAACTGTCACAACAGCTTGTCAGACACCGCTAAATGAGAATATCACTCTATTTTTAACTGGATGGTGGGAGGACGTCTCCGGGAACAATATTAGCCATTCACTGTAACTGAACTATCATTATATTTGCTGCTTTATTATTCACCCCACGGTCTCTTATTTTAGATCATGAATACAGACTTTCATATATTTACACTGCTCAATAGAGACGACTGTGGTCCGTCTAAGTTGGAGTGTAAAATGTTTGTAATGTGACTTTAGAATATATTTTGTAAGTTTGTTTTCCTCCAGTGGTTCCTGAGGATGTGATATTTATATTTGGATGTCATGGTGGCCGAGGTTGTAAGCCCTTACTACTGCAGGATGAATCACGTCCCTGCAATTAAGTCCATGTGCATTTATACTCTGGAAAACAGCCTAGATGACACAACATCGTGTGTCTCCTTTTATTAGACAGATTTGTTGTTTGTGATCTAAATAAATCTTTAAATTGAAAAAGATTAAAAGATTGAAAACCACTGAGATCTCAATGAAAACTGAGGACAATTCAACCAACAAGCTAGGAAGCTGGTATGTGGACCTGGAGTCGCACAGATTTTTTAAAAATGTATAACTATAACTTTTTTTTTGTTGTTGACACAATAATGTCAGGAAGGTATCATCACTCCCTGCTGTGCTGAGCTTAGTGTTTTCTTAAGGTGGCTGACAAGGTCAGAGCCTGGACTCCAAATATGCACATGGGATGAGTTTACCGTCAATGTTTTCTGCCAGAAAGCCTTGAGGTAACCTTAACCCCAAACCCTAAACCTCAGCCCGGAGGACAGGGGTCGGCTTTCTGGCAGAAAGCCCTGAAGGTGTATAAACAATAGGCCATATTAGTTAATAGTTTCATACAGAATGCAACTATTGTGCCTCATGTGTGCCTTATAAAGCTCCAAGGATAATTGTGTGATAAGTGATAATTGAGTTGGCAAGAACCTCTATGACAATAAACAAACCACAGTCCAATCATTTCTATTCAAAGAACAATAGAATCAATGTCCACTTAAGAAACTTTAATTACAGATGGTATCTTTATTGCAGTAATTAAGCATGTCGCTCAAAATTGATTAAAATTGATAAAATGATTTCACTGATTAAGAATGACAAATCTCTAAAAAAAAAAATATGAGCTGAGGTTGAGTAGAACAAAGTAAATTTAGAGAGTGAGCGAGAAAAGTAGTTTGGCCAACACAACCGTTCCAATCCTGCTGGAAAAAGTGACTTAATCAATTATTATTTGTACTTGTATACTCATTTTCAGGTCATTTTGACCACTCAAAGTGATCATCAATCATTCACACAGGGGGTTTATTAAGTTGGGGCCATATACACACCAGAACTACGCTTCCAGAGCAGGTCGAGGTTTAGTGTCTTTTCCAAGGACACTTCCACATGTGGACTTGAAGGAGCCAAGGATCGAATTGCTGATCTTCTGATCCTGCTCTACCTCTGAGCTGCAGCTTTTACCACCTTTACTTCACTACCTTTGCTAACTTTACTCCACCGTAGATTCTCCTAAGTTCCTTTCGATGCTCAACTGCATTACAATGGTGCAAAGTTGGTGCAAAGTTGGAGATCCACACCGTCGTCTTTTCTATCCTCCTGTACTGGCTTTGTTTACTCACACTCCCATAGATATGGATGTGTGTGTCTGTTACACACATACTTGACACTTTACATTGCAACACCAACTCCTTTGTATGCGAGTGTGTGCGAGAATGTGTGAATGTAACTCGTGTGTGTGTGTTTGAGTTCCTCTTATTTCAGCATTATCCCATTAACTTGACCATATCTTGAAAAACTCTCTGATTATTACTTGATTATTGGTTAATATTTTACCAGGAGCCCTTTTTGTCCAACCTCCCTGTGGGAGAGGAGCTGGAGTGGGCTGTATAATTAACATGGAGGCTTTATTTCTCTATTTGTCAGAATAAATGGAGGTCAGCCATTGAGTGATCTCTGTATCACAGCTTCTTTCCTATTTATTCAACACAGCGCAGAGGCCACACACACACACACACACACACACACACGCACACACACACACAGCACTTGGCTATTTTTATTGAAGTGGGTGCTGCGGTTATTTTAAAATATGGCTATTTTGTGTTGCATCTGCTCTAAGCAGCCCACCTGGAAAACTCCCAGTGCTGCAGATGGCCGGTCCATCATGGAGATGAATGCAAATGCAGTAAAAAAGATTTGGGATGAATGGTAAAGGGGACAGAACAGTGTATATATAAGCATTATTTGGTTTGCTTCCTCATGTTCTGCTGTAAAACTCATACTGTTACTATTTACAAACAAATGTCAAGTTGCATAACTGGTAGAATACAGTGATTATTGTCTGCATATCTGTTTTTGTATCTGTAAATCTGCATCTGCCTCTAATTTACAACTCAGTTATCATCACTTGTATGTCAACTTTGGTTTGAAAATAGTAGGAGAATCTGTAAATCTTTACCTGTGCTGCTAATTCTCAACTGATATCATCATTTGCAACTAGACACAAAGATTTCTAAAACTTAATAACATTCACAATCACAATCCTTCAACTTCAAATGGAAATATATGTGTGAATCCTGTTGAGATTGTTCGTGTTTCACAGAGAAATTCACAAGCAGAAAAGACCAAACAGCTGTTAAAACTAAAGAAAAAGAAGTCCTAGCAGTTAGCTAACTAACTAACCAGCAAGTAACTAGTGGTAGCAGCTAGTTAGCTAGTTAACTACCTAGAAGGTAGTGGTGGCAGCAGTGAGCTGGCTAACTGCTACCATTATTACTTTTTTGATAATGTACTTTTTGTCATCAGGATGCTTTGTTATTCACAGTTTATTCATTTTGAAAAGTTTTTTTATCTCCTAACTGGCTTCATCATAATGTGTTAATACTACACTAAAAGACTTCAGTATGCTAATATTACCTTAAATGATTCAGAAAACAATATTGGTAAGCTGTTTGATTAGTTGTGGCTTGCACAGAAAAAAAAATAAATTGATATGAAATTGATCTCTAAAGACATGGAGAACTATTGTAGGTGAATTAGAATCATGTTCCCATCCTGGTAATGAACAAGATACCAAACTAACTACCAAAATCAGTCAGAAGAACTCCACTGTCTTGAATGGAAGGACCTAACAACATGCTGATTAACTCTGCCAATATCTCTCCACCCCCCGGAAAAATCAAACAACTAACCACTTTGACATTGAATGCACTTGCATGTTACTCATGTCCCAACAAACCTTTTGGCGCTGGTGTCGGGCGGAATGAGAAACTGAGTGATACAGCACTTATTCTTCAAGGCTTCTCCTTTTAGTGCGGCTTGGATTGTTCCCCGTGTGTTTTGGACAAAAGTGTCTGCAGAATGAATAAATGTAAGATATTTGTACCTGGGTGAAGCCCAGTCTTCCTGTCTGCATTTCAATGCGAACGCGCCCCTTTGATAGTGTTTTTAAGTAATTCAGACGTAGATGAACCAGTGCGATTGCAAAGGTGGATAAAGCCTTGAAATGTCTCCACGTTTGACTCACTGAAGCGTCTGTTTTTAAAAAAATATCAATCAAGATTCTAATAAAATCTCATCACATGTACATGTTGAATATGTTACACTTGTCAGAGAATAAAGTGCCAATGTCTCCAATTTTATTCCAATAGTGTTGTGAATGTTTGACTTGATTCTCAGTTTGCACATTTGTACGTGTTTGACAGTATTTGTTCCACTGGAAACAAAACAAGAGTTGTGTATTTCACTTTTGTTGCATTGTGTATGACGTGTGTGTGTGTGTGTGTGTGCATTTCTGTGTTTTACTGTCATCAGCGTGCTTCTTAACGCAGCAAGTTTATCATCAAATTTGTGAATTTATTTCTTAATTGGTTTTATTTATTAGCAGGTTTTTACTGAGCGGATGTAGGTTTTTCAGTTGCAGTGTGTAGAGCTCTCTCACTACCATATAAATAGGTATAAATAAGAGAGCTTCAGGCGGATGGAGGGGGGGGGACGGGGTAATCTGCTCCTCTGTGTGTGCAGATCAAATTTACAAAGGATTATTTGCTGGAGACTGCAGTAAAAATCTCTGATACCATCTGACTTTTAGCCCAAAGTCAATTTGTCTCAGGCATCAGAGAAAAGCTCAGAGGAATGTAATTAAAAGTTTTATCAAGCCTGTCACAGCATGTAACGGTACAGGCTGAAATGAGATCCACTGAGTCGACTCCATCAGTCAAGAGGGGCAGTTCTGGGATTTTATTGGCTTCAGTTTGTTGCCCTGTTTACTGTAATGCAACAAAACACATCACAAGTATTTACTGCAACCTTGAATGTGACTTTACCGATGCCTCTTAACAGCCAAGTATAAAGAAGTATAAGAAGAGACAAAAAGTGCCTGTGAGTGCCTTCTAATCATAAAGAGAACAAACTTAATTAATGCGATAAAAATGTTGTTTTCATAACTGACTGAATTGATTCTTGATTGAATATTCAGTCAGAATCAGGCTCTCAGAAATCCTGACAGTTATTGTAACCTCATTTAAACAAGTGATAATTAAGCTTGTTTATTTAACTACCGTTTCATTAATTAACGTACTCTGTCAACACAGTGTGACAGGCTGCATACGATCTGTGGTTAGTGCAGAAAACTCAGTACGCTGCTTTGTGTATGAGACATCATGCTTTTTTTTTTTTTTTTTTTTAAATCCACAATTCATTAACTAATTTGTTCAAATTAATCAAAAACAACCCACTGAGCCTAAACGACGCTATAAGTTGTAGAACTGACGAATGACCCAAAATGCTTCCTCTTACTCTGTTCTGCGTTCGAGGACTGAACAGTTGCCCAGTTTACTAACGGGGCAACATGTCGTGCAGTGGGTTAAACACAAAGTGCATTATAGGGGAGCCCAGCTGGACTGACGGCACTGTGCATGTTTTCACTTTTTGAAATTAAATAGATGATTATAGTTCAAATAGTTTCTGATTTTTTTCCCTCTTCTGGAACAGTGGTGCAAATTTTAAATCTTTCCTCAGTATAAGTTATTGATTTAAGTTACAGAAAGAATTTTATTTTCCATTTGATGTTTATTTTATTTGTATTCTAATTTCTTAGCGATATGTTTAATAATGTATGTGTGTATTTGTCAATTTAATGTATTATTAATATGACCCATCTAATAATAAATAATGAGATAAATGAGTGTACTCCATTAGGTTCTAATTTGTCTGCACATTAGTAAACACCTATTAACGATTTACCATTTAATCATATTGATACAGCACATAGCTATCGGTAAAAATGCACCTCTTCTTCCTAATTTTCTACACACTTTGTTTTAATAATTTTTTCCTTCTATTACATTGTATGTTAAACACTATTGGAGCCACTTGAGAAGTAAAAGAAAACAAAAAATTATAGTAAAGTACATTTAAAGTCCCTGTTTTAGCAGCATCAGTCAGTAGGCTTCCCAAAGAGGCTCAGATGTTTAATGGGATAATGGGAAGTAACATTTCCTGTCTTTGAATTCAACTTGTTTGGACTTGCAGCGTAACATCGCTCGCGCTCATCGACCCTCCATTCGAAAGGGTCAGATCACAAACCAGTCCATCTGCTCAGATCATCCAAAGGTTGTGACCTTCAAATTGGTATTTCACTGACTTTCATGCCTCTCTGCTTGAAAATAATCACTCTGCTTTCCACACAACCACAACAGATCAGAAAGCTATCCAAGCAGTATCACAGCTGCTAACGCACTTTATGTCCAGTGTGGACAGTGTTATTTATGAAATGTCTTTAGTGAAGAGTCTGTAATTGCAATGTGATAAGGTGTGCAAACTGTGAATGTAATTGCTATTTTCCACTAAACATGCTCGACATGCAAAACAATATCTGACAGATGAAATCTAGTTTTTATGAAACTACTTACCTGCCTCCCCTACTGTACTTTCACATCAGGTGTGATCCCAGGGGCTGTCAGTCTGGTGACAGGCTGTAAAATGAAGTAATGAGTCTGTCTGCCTCCTGGTCAGTCTATGTGGCTGCATCTCTGTGGGCCTCAGAGGACAGATAAACTCACAGCCACGCCTGCCGAAAACAGAAGGATCAATGACCTACGCTGTTATACTGCTCAATATCTGAGCCATAATTTCCCTGAGGACTGCTTCTCCATACTTGCTTCAGAGCATTAGTAACAATAAGCTTTGGACAGTCACAGTGTTAAGCAGATCTGTTAGAAATCACCGTAGGATTCAGTCGACAGCTTGGACAAGGTGCTTCATGACAATATGAAGAGAGCTGATGTTAGTGACAGTGAAGCTGGGGTGATAATAGAACTAGTTGATGGTGAATCAGTGAACACCAGAGGTGCCTTTAAGAGCATTCAGGCTCAAGTGAAGGCTTATTTTATTAGAGGCAAACGAATGATAGAGATATATAATGTATATGTATATGCACTGATGGGCAGTAACGCGTTACTGTAATCTAATTACTTTTTTCAAGTAACGAGTAAAGTAAGGGATTATAATTGCAAAAACAGTAATTAGATTACTGTTACTTTCAGGCTGCGTTACTGAATCGTGATTTTGTTTTGTGAGACTGTCTCGTGACAATGACGTATTAGCAGCGTGACGTCAGTGGTAAACAACAGACACATGAAGTGAAGAACAAGAGACAACATGGAGCGGGAGAGAGCAGGAACATACAGCGTTTAATGGTTGGAAGTACCGGCATTACTTTGAGTTTGACTCGGTAAAAGGTTACAAAATATTAGCGTCCGCTGTACACTGTGCGTGGGAAGAAAACTTTTATCCACATCAAAAAATTCCACCTCAAATTTAACCAAGCACCTAGCTAGCCGGCACGGGAATGTCAAACCCCCGGTTCCCCCCACCGACATGCCCGCTGCGGCTACCACATCCAGTTCCACCGGGCGAAACTTCGAGGGCCCCTCTCCTGCTAAACAGGTGAAAATAGACTCGAGAGCGACAGGACTTAGTGATGCAATGTGCATAAAGTTAAAAGACTGAAACTGATAAAACAAGTTTTAAAAAAGACAGTTTCATTTGATTCAATGTTCTATAATGGAATATGCAGAAAGGTCTATTGCTTTATAGTGTATTCAGGTTGTGCATCATGTTTTTGAAAAGTAACTAAGTAAAGTAATTAAAGTACCTAATTACTTTTAAAAGTAAGTAATCAGTAAAGTAACTGGATTACTTTCTTGGAGAAGTAATCAGTAATCAGTAACTTATTACTATTTCCAAGTAACTTGACCAACACTGTGTATATGTATATAAAGTCTTTGACCATATATAAATGATTAAACTTTGATAAGTTGAACTGATTGGTTCGCGTGCAACATCTGCAATCAGCTGGGGAAATGAAAAATTCCACTAATAAATTTTCTCTGAGCTTTATTACTATAAGCGAATTCTTTAAAGAGCATTTGAATAACTGTAGCCGTGGTCACTAGAAGCAGTTTCCACTGTAGTTAGTAAGCTACAGTCAGAGTACTTATCCAGCTGTTTTTTCCTCCTGGTAAAGAAAACTATTTACAAGTTATATACTAGTTTTTGGTCCCTCCTCCCCATTTAAGAGGAGCATTAATGCTACAGCAATAATGCTCAAACACCACCTGTTCACTGCAGCCTGCGCCCTCTCCTGACTCTGCTCTTGCTCTTTTATTTGTTTGTACTATGTAAAGCATCCTTGGATCTCTACATAAAATCCAAGCGATTATTATTACAGCAGACACTGATATTGTACACAGGCCCTTTTCACAGAGGGCATTTTGACATGTCAAAGCAGGAAGAGCACAGATAATAAAATGAATCATGGCTGAGGTCAAATCAGCTGCTTTGGTTTCAGGATGCTGTTATTGTGCATTCAGGGTCACTGTGTGTTTATGTAAGAAGGGACGATGCACATTACGAGGTGTGAATGGTTTTAAAAAAAGCACGTTGTCACCGTGCCATGGTTGGAACGGTGACTGTGAGCTGAGGCCTTATCACCACCAATCAGTGTTAGACTCCAGTAATGCTCTTGTCGCTGAATGGAAGCAAATCCCTGCGACCACTAATGGCAGGTTTGCAAAAATACGAAGTGGTCCCTGTTGGAGATTTGTGCTCTATCAAGAGGATTCCACTTTGATGTTACTGTATCCACAATTACAACGACACATGCTCATCGCTTTGCATCTCTTAGTGCAATTCCCAGTGATGACTTGTCTCTAACAGTTTCTTTTCTGTTCAGCCATGGCGGCTGGTGCTGACTGTGATAACCAGGGCAAATGACACATGATAAGAGAGCATCTGTCTCCCCTGCACCTCTGCCTATGGTCACTTTCTTGTATTCTGTGGTATTTTTTTTATATAAAAGCTGGGCCACTTTGCTCTGCTCTCCCTTGCTCTTCAGCAGAACACATCTCAGGTCTTAATTGTGGCACTAAAATTCATATTGAATTATCTGGAGTGAAATACAGCTGGAAATAGGCCTCCTTGAGGGAATGGCATGAAGCACAGTTTCCATGGTGCTGATGTCATTTTAATCACTGCTGCCTGCTCACATAGCTGCCTGTTACGAGCACCGAGCAGCTCTGAAATGTCTTTCTCTGGGATGGTCCACACAGCAGCAGGACCACAGCAGTTTGCCTTTATTGTTCCTGGGTGTATGGCTGCGAGTGGGTGGGTGGGTGGGTGAGGTGAGGTGGAGAACTTCTGTTCTTCTTTGAGCCAGCTGTAGTTATAAGCTCTTGAGACATGGATTAAAAGGATCATTGCAATAGTTTGGCATGTTTTTAACCCATTTACCACAAATGGTTTTGCTGCTAACAGTAGTTTTCTTACCTGGCACTCAGCCATTGGTGTCTGTTCATTCTAGTTTGGTAAGAAAATTAACTTTGTCAGCGGTTGTCAGTAGAGGTAAACAGTTAGAGAAGAGATGTCATTGGTAGGGTATTAACATGCAGTCTGTACACTGGATATCGTGTCTAGATAAGAAAAAAACACATTTTAATGCAGATGTAAATGCTTGCATAGATCATTGCAATTTGTCCTGGTGCTGTATTACTCGGTGTGATTGTTGTATCTGTAATTTTCAGCTCTCCCTGACCCTAAGCGTTACATGATCGCTTTGTACAACCTGGTCATTTGCCATCACTACAGATGACAGAAAGACAGCACGCACTTCTCCTCCTCCTTTCTATATGCAGGAAGCACACACCACTGAGTATGCAGGAGCTGCTGATGACTGACAAAGAGAAACATCGGGTGGAAATCAATAGTACCATTAGCAAGTTAAGCCAACTATGTTCCACTTTCCAGGTGGAATGCAAACTTAACACTATATCGAACCTCTTAAATTCTGAATGTTGCAAAGGACTGGACTGAAAGAAGAGACTGCTGGTATGGCATATGGTTGGTTGTGGAAAAAGTGGGAAAAAACAATAGTCAGCTGGTGCCATGATAGATGCACCTTGGCTCGAGGCTCAGACATAAATGGGCATATTTCCACAAATATATCAAAAAACAGTTTTGTCCCACTTTCTGCAATCTTCTAATATAACAGTAGTATAAATATAGCTCACCATGGATCATGGATGTTTAAGAGAGCTGGATATGTTGTTGCCTCTCAGCCTTGCTGCCGCTTGGCAGCAGTACCCTCAGTGGTGCTGTGGCCAAAAGAAGCACTTTCCCCCCCAAGGCCTTTTCCAAAAAAAATCTGTAGAATAAGGTCAGTTCTGAACTTTTTACCCATAAAAGTTTCATATTTGTAAAACATAGCCTAGAAATCTTCAGTGTGTGTGGACTGGAAGCAGGACCAGGGAGCACTGATACGTATGTGCACTGGACCACACAATCCAGGAACAAATAAGGAAGAGAGAAGTATTTTTGGCTGAATGTATAATTTTACATTCAAATGAGTGACTGCTGTCTTGGAAACCGATATTCAGTTCTTATAATATGACCATGCCTCGGACATTCTCTGTTTGTCCAGCAGCTCAAGCTACCTCATATGCATATTGACGGTAAAGCTCGATAATACCATACATAAATGCAGAGGTTGTTTTTCTCTCCCAATAACCTATTCAGATCCAGATCACATGTTAATACCAAGTGGGGATGGAGCATTACATTCATGACTGCATAATGTCCTTCAGGGTGTTGGTGTGATGCCAGTATCTCACTGGATCGCTCTTTCTGTCCTGGGTACCACTGCTTAAATCTTCATTATTGAAGCAAGATGTTTTACCTGAGAGTGTGTGCAGTAACGGTTGACGCATCAGCATACAATGCCCTGCAGAGGGACATGAGTGTTAGGCTGAGTAGACGGAGGTCAGCTGGAGGTCAATGATCCTCCACTTGATTAAAGGCCTTACTGTATGTCAGTCTGCTCTTAATAGGACTTTTATGCCCTTATATCAGGAGTCGGCTGTGTTTTGCCAAAGTCAGTTCATTATTACTCATCCAGTATAGCAGAGGGACAGATGTTCTGCCATACTGCATCCTAACCTTGTCTTTTCTGCAATTAAAAACTGGGGAAGGTGGTTGTACTTGTGTAAAACTGTGCATTATGTCAATGTCAAAGAAAAGTGTGATAAATGAGGGCGTGTATATCTATATATATATATATATATGTGTGTGTGTGAATGAAAGAATGTGTTATTCAAATTAGAATGGCCTGCCTAGTGCAACATTTGGTGTAATTAGATGTACAGTAATTCAGTGTGTGTCTGTGTGCATTTGTGTGACAGACATCAGCATATTTCTGTAAGCAGCTAATGCATTTATAATGACAGTTATCTGCAGATAATGACAATATGCCACAGGTTTGACAGGAAATGCTCTCTAAAAGCTACAATTACTTACAAGAGATTTGTGTGTGTGTGTGTGTGCGTGTGTGTGTGTGTGTTGGAGCGAGGAGGTTTTTAGTTACAGCTGTGTTTGATGAAACTAGTTTGGCCAGCGACCCTGTGCACACTGCAGGGATCAAAGCTGATGCCATGTACTGTTTTGGTCAATTGTGCCTCGGTGTAAATTTCAGCAACAAAATATGTGACTGAACGTATTTGTTGATGATCGTTGATTCATGACAACTAAAGTGAGACTAGAAATGAATAAAAAAGTTGCAAAATATAGTAATTAATAGCAAAATACCATCATGGAAACAGATTTGTGAACAGTAGATCTGAATACAGCCAACGAAAACTGATGTAAAATTATTATTATTATTCGTCATATTCACTTGGACACACTCTAAAATCTAAAAGTTTTTATTGTGCCTAGAATCTTTAAGGACACTGAGAGACATGCTTTGTAGTTAAAAGAACCATCAGACTGGAATAATTTGCCTGGAATAACTCATTCAGATCAATTTGTTACAGGACTTAAAAAATTCTTTGCTCATTTACCTTAAATCTACTTTTGATTTTGATACCTTCATTTTTAGTTCATAAGTAGACTCAGTGCTTTGATATAATCTTATTTGTTCTGCTCATTTATTTTTTGTACAGATTACACTTGGTTGACGTTATAGTATTCTTCTTCTTCTTCTTCTTATTTGTGTATTTACTTTTCTGTTTAAATGTTTGTTAACTTCCATGTTTTTGCATAAGGACATCTAAAATTCGACGGTGCATCTCAAGGGGTTTGTCCTCTAATTATATTTTGAAAGAAACAATTTGAAAAAGCACATAACTGATTTCTACCATATTCCCAGTGAGCTGTTGAGAATCAGGAAGATGTCTGATAAGACAGACAGTTGGATCGGTGGGTTTGAGGCTATAACTCAACACTCGTCCCGCGGTGCCCTTTTGGCTCCCGCAAAGCATCAGGCAGGCTGGGAGATTGCCCTTTGGAGACTCTGTCTGAGGCAAATTGTCAGAGGGATCGCCCACCTTTTCTATCAATTTACAGACCTTTTGTGTGCAGGCAGCTCCGCTCTCATTACCACAGCCATGGGTTCACACGCAATCTTTTAGATTCAATTAGCTCAGATGCGTAGCAAAAATATCGAAGGGCGTTTTGCTCGAGCAAAGCCTCAAGGAAACTAGAAAAGGTCATGCCTCTGACGTCCTCTCTGAGAGGTACAGGGAGGTATATGGACGAAAAAATGCCACATTCAGTGGGCCAAAATGGCATTTAATTCTCTGCACTACTCCACCACAGTGACCAAACTTCATTTCCCTTCTGAAAATATGCTGCCTGGAGCAACCAGCTCTTTCAATTTAATACTTGAACATTGATCTTTTAATATCTCAAGTATATTGTTCAAAGTTTAGCACTTCATTAATATTCAAACTTCAGCTCTGAGTCATTCCTCACTGCGGTGAAAAAGGCTGTCAGTGCTCCCGCAATGGTAAAAACACAAACCAGGAGGTGCCACTCTGTGAAAACCTCTCAGGATAGCTCCACAGTGTATGGAACATACCCAGCTGTGCCATTTAAACTAGAACCATTATTTTTTCCTGAAGAAAGTGTTTCCTTTTGACAAGGCATTTAACATAGAAATGCTGTATTATGCATGCAAATCAGGCAGTCTTCTTATTCAGTGTGCGAGGCTTTATTGAGGATGACCTTGGTGGACGACAGGTGTTGGAGGGGGAATAATATGTCTCCCGTCACCTGCAGGTGACATAAAATTCCCAATTAAACTTTAAGATGTCTGGATTCATGTGAACTAAACAAAACGTGCACGGCATCGGTGATAAGGTGGACTTTTCTTTTTTCATGTAAGTCACTGAAGGTACTGTAGTCAAATGTACTGTGCTACAGTAAAGATCTTAAGGGAAGAATTTGAGAACACAAGTGTCTTGATGCGTGTCCATGCAAGTTAAAGTAAAGCTCTGATACTGTATATCACCAGCTTGGTATAACTGGGTTCTGCAGCTTTGAGATACTGAGCATCAGTGGACGTCCCAGCTGGCTGGATTCTGATTCATCATTTCTGTCATTTTTCAAGCAAAAATGCCAAACATTCACTTGTCCCTTGTCCATTGTGCTGACGTGCTACTTTTCTGTAAAACATCACAATTTCTTTGATATTGTGAACATTTAATGAGTATGGATGAATCGAGGATGTTGCAAGGAGGTTCATTGGAGGTGAAAATTATCCTCAGATGCAGCCCATTCAAACCTTCAAACTAAAAGTTATCATCTATTATACAGGAAAACATTTCAACATCACAGCTCTACCTTTTTGAATTAAGGTGTCCTGAAAGTACCCTGCCATTGTTCCAACAGCCCATTATTCTGAAAACCCCAATAGTCTGTAAAATGTCTCATTAGTCTAACCCTAACCCCACAGAAACTTAACCACTAACAGCAACAATGCTGCAATGAAGCCCTAACTTGCAACCCACATCTAACAACTAGAGTAAAGGGCGCATGCAAAACTCTCTTGATTTTATTCTGACATTGGAAATTTGTCTGTGACCGTAAAGTTGCTTTAAATGCCAGAAAGATAGCCTATTAAGAGACCCGCAGTCACTGAACTAACAACGGCAAGGAGAGTGTTTATTTTCAGAGTAATGGGCTTTTGTTGTCAGGATAACAGGCGTTTTTCAGATTGTTGGGATTTCAAAATAATTGGCCGCTGGAACACCAGCCACTCCTCATCCTAAATGTTTAAGTCCTGCCACTGTTGCCTAATATATCACCTGATGCTTCGCTCATGTGGGGATTCTTCGATCCTTAATTTTGAATTCCTGAATCGTTGGTTCTCTCTGTTAATTAAAAAGTTTGGTCTAGACCTGCTGCTTGAGATAACACTGTTATGAATTTGATGCTATATAATTAAAGATTGATTGATTGATTGATTAAATTAAAATTAAAGCCACTATGAGCGATAGCAATTTGAAGGTAGTAGAAGGATAGTAATTTTTAGTCTTATACCTAATTATATATATATTTTTTAGTCATCTTCCTTTAGTTTCAGTTTCAACTTTACACATCCAACAGACTCATTAACATAGTGCATACGACTCCAAAATGTACCCTCCTTTGAGCTCTGTTTTTGGTCTCCACCAACTCCTGGGGAGAATATCCAAAGCCTTCTGTGTTCATCAGCTAGTTTATTGGAACGTTTCTGCTGAAAACAGCTGCCTGATCAAATGGAGATGAGTTAGATTGAAGTGGTGAGACTGAACTTAAACATAAAAGTTGTTGTATGACTGTTACACAACTATGTGACTTATATGATTCACTTACTTCCTGGTGAACTATTCAGTGATCTTCATCCTTTCTTGTCATTACAAAAGGGAAACATTTTAAAGGACCATTTTTTTGATGATTATAAGATAATGATATGATCATAACGTAAAGTTATTTTGGGATCACTGAATAATTATTGGATCGATTCAGGGAGAGAGGACAATGAAAAATGATACAATAATTGAACTGTGTCTTGCCTTTTCTGCAGCACATCTATGTTTGAATAAAGGATTGAATAATATCAAGGTTTCCTAGCAGCCACTTCACCACGCACAGCCCCTCCTCCTGACTAATTACCACAGATTAAAAGGTTGGGAGGAACATCTGCATGAGTCAAGGAGAGTCAGATGAAGCCAAATGAATTGCCAACAACAGTGATGAAGAGCTATTTGGAAAACCTTTCACCTCCTGTTGAAGCACCCAGGCTCCACACAGCAGTTACATATTCCTCCTCACTGACTTTGAAAAATGTTACTACATCAAGGAACAATTAATTTCACTGATTTGTCGTGACTTCACAGTTGAATTGGTCTTGACTTTAAAGTGAAACTCTGCAGAATATTAGCTTCATAGCTCATTAATACAACAGCTATGGTAAGATAAACTGTGTGTAGATAAACATAAGCTGTGGGAAACGCAATGAAAATAACACTGTTGGTCATTTGTTTGAAAGTCTAAAACAACATAAAAGCCTATTTAGTAATTATATATGATTGTCTATTTACACACGACTGTGCTGCCACTAGTATTTTAAAAATATGCTGATGACATCATAGTGATGGGACTGATAAGCGACAATAATGAGAGGGCCTATAGGAGCGACGTAGCCCTCTGGTGTCACAACAACAAGCTCTCGCTTACAGTCAAGTCGATAAAACATAAAATGTTGACTCCAGGAAGACCAGATTGAATACCACCTATTTCCATCAATGGATCATCTTTTTGAAATTTGTTTTCAGCTTTAAATTTCTGGGCACACACACATCACAGACACACTTACATGGTCCCTCAACACCAAAGGCACAGCGAGAAGGCACAGCAGTGGCTGTACTTCCTGGGGCGTCGGGGAACCGAAGCTCTTGTGAACTTTTACCGACGAGAGTGTGCTGGCAGGCTGCATCACAGTGTGGTTCTGCAGTCTGATTGCACACGACTGTGAAAAACTTAAAAAGGAACCAAAGTAGGTAAAATCCGTGGCACAAAATTACCACAGTTCCAGGACATTTACAGCACTTGCTTCAAAAAGAAAGCAAATATAACGATTAAACACCTCAGCCATTCTGCTCAAGGATGTTCTTGCTCCTTTCATCTAAAAAAACATTACAGGAGCATCAAACCTTAGTAACTCTCAGTAACGGGTGCTCATGCTGTTGAATGGCTCCTCCATGCATTGATCCCTTTCTGTAAACAGTATGTGTGCAATGCTACGTGTTGGTTCACTGAGCATATGGTTATGTGGTTTTAAGTGTCACTTGTGCTTGTAATGAATGAGCATTTCAGTGTACTTGTACATGTGACATTAAACTTGAGCCTTGAGTATGACTCTGTGGGAAGCAAATGCAAACACTGCAAAACCCTGAGGCAGGAAGAGGGATGGATGGATGGATGGATGTTCCCCTTCGGAAATCTAATATATGTGCAATACATACCCATAATCAGTCAAGAATGATTTCATGTATGGACAAATAAGTTATACCAATATGTTTTAATGCTCACTATCATATATGCATTTTACAAAGATGTACATATATACATTCATTTATATGATAATGATAAATGTCAGTGATAACAAATTACATATAAAAAGGAATAAAAGCACAAAAAGCTTAATCAATTACGTGGCACAGTATTTCACTAATCGCACACCCAAAATGTTGCTGAGTTGGATGTCAAATATCGAACTCACTGTCGGTCCAATTTTTTTTTACTTCCTTGGACATCAATTATAGCGCCACCATTTGGCTGAGTGGGATAATATTTCTTTATCTATTTCTTGTGAAGCATTTGCACATCATTTCCATTTATGAGGCCAAAGTCATGTTTTATGTCTTTAGCTCACAGCAAGTTGAGCCTCAGCATAAGAGCTCTTTGGGGCTTGAACCCTAATCACCAAGTATAGGAGTGTAGGATGCAGGATGAAATATTACCGAGCATTTTAAACTCTTTTCCTCATAATAAGACCTCATAACACTTTCAATGAATATTGAGCATGAAATGGGAATAAATAATATAAGCAGGCAGAGCTGGTATGAAGTGAAATCTTGAGTCATTATTCAATAAAGAAACACATTAAGTGGCTGCTGGTAAAACGTTTATCTAACTTTAACTCATCATTTTCTCCTTTCAGTATTATCATCATCTCACTCAAAGCTCACTCATGTTGGACAGATGAATATAAATAGTCTCTGCCTCTAAAAAAAAAACACTGTGGGATGGATTGGCAGAAGCACTTCACTGTCCACACACCGCTGCTCTTAATCCTACACTTACTCTGCTGTTGTTACGAATCTTCCAGCAGGTTTCACTGTTTACTAAACAGAATCTAATCTAGAACAATAATATTTGAGTTTGTTTGATTAAAACCATTAACGTGAAGACATCCTTCAAACCAGCAGGTTGACTGCCCAAGCCATTGTCGTCAGTAATGGAACTGATGAACATCTCTCTTTATTGCTTCATTTCCCAGATTTGGAACAATCTTAACAGATTTATTATCAAATACATTTTGTGCCAACTCAATTGTCAGTAGACGTCTGTGTGTCTGCACTTGATTAGTTCCTCTGAAATGAGTCAATGTGGTACTCCAATCCACCTATCTGGGAGGACTCCATCTTTGTGTCACTAATGTATATGAGTTATTCTTTGCTCCCAGTGGCGTCTTTATCACCTACTGATTATCAGGGTGACTCATCTAAAATTACTTTTAAGAAAGAGTGACACATTGAGGAGTTGTGATGGGTTTTCCACAGTGAGATGCTCTGCAATCTTAAATGTGGGTGAACTAATTAAACTAATTGTATTCATGTGCGTAAAAGAATTCAGTTCCTGCCAGTGCTGTAAAGGGCAGTGCAAAATATAGTGCTGTCACAATGCATGAGCAGAATAATGAGCACATTGTTGTAAAGGCTGCAGCACTGAGCGCGAAGTCTGTGTCCTCATCACAGCTTAAGCGTTGACTCACCATATGGTGATTTTTCTTGGATAAACAGCTTTAAATATGTTCTATTATGATATGATAACTGAAACATATTTCTGTGAGATCTCTACTAAAGTGTGCAGAATAACAGCAGCAGGGAGTCACTTAGGTCAAAGTGAGGGTGTTGGAAAGATAAACTCTGATTTTGTTGTGTCTAGACACACATTTATTTCTCTGGGACTTTGAGTTCAAAGGGTTCACAGCGGGGTGAACCCAAGGGTGATCGCTGAAGAACAGTACTCATTCCCTGACTGGCTGCACCGCTTGTTGCTAGTGTTCACACCAGAGCTTTGAGCTACATCTAATGCTAACATGCTCTCAGTGGCCATGCTAACATTGATAGCACTGATCATAAAGACCAGCTGAGGCTGATGGGAATGGCGATAGTTTTGGAGGTATTTGATCATAACCCAAAGTACTGCACAAAGAGAACAGCTGACATGATGATAAACTGATTTTTATTTATTTTTGGTATTATTTTATGTGGATGTCTGAACCTCATTCAGTGACAATCCCACCAACTGTTGATCCTGATAATATTATGGTCATTAGGATTCATCTTCAGTGAACCACGAATGTTTGAACCAAAATGTTGTGCCTATCCATCTAGCAGATGAGAGGAGTAGGAAAGTAGTGAGGTTTTCCAAAATCAGAAGGCTTCGTTGCAGAATATATAAATAAATATCTGAACTAAATTCAATAAAGGTTCACCCAGTAGTTGTAGATATATGTAAGTCTGGACCAAAGTGATACACTGCCTAACTAACATTAAGGACTGTAATGTCAGCAGGAATTCTCTTTATTCCAAATCACTCACAAATGGAGGACATTGTTAAAAAAGTGCTTGCAGTGCAGTCATGTCACACAGGCATAGGAAGGACAGGCATGGCGTTGGGAGGATCGCCTTGCACTATAGTGGTAATGCACATCCTTGGGGAAAATAAATCAGGGAGGCAGTGCTCTTTGATGCTCTCACCCTCTGGGATTTTGTCACTACCTTTCTAGTGTCACGACATATTCAGTGCCAACATTCATGTGGAACCTCAGGTCTGGAAAACAAACTATTTGAGCATCACAAAAGAAAACCTGACCAGGTACAAAAACTAATTCTTGTAATATTCCTGAAACAACAGAGCGTACACATCGGAGTCCTTCTAGCTGAGCCACTCGTCTTCCTTTCTGACGCCCCGCACATTTGTATGGTTTGAAAATAATTAACTAATACTTAAAGGACTTTTTTTTAATTCAAAGTCATTTTGGGAAGTTTGTAACAAAAAAATCTGTATTTATTGTCTTACAGCGTGTAACGTGGGCTCGTGTAGGTGCAGAGAGCCAGTAGCATGTGTTAGTTTAGAGAGCTGACGGACAACATGTGAATGAGGATTTCCACACTGCTGCTGTTACTCTGCAGTAACATCAACCATACGATGCCACATCTCCTCGGCACTACATTCACAAAGTATTTCTTGGGCCAGTGCCTGTCACATGACTTGCAATACCGACTGCGGCCACCTCAACAACATCACCTTGTGATGACCTGGGGGGATATAGTACATCAGCAAGTAACTAAACTTATCTTAGCCTGACAGCCTCTAACAGCAGCTCAGGAATATTAGTGGTTCAGGACATGCAAGGCTTCGTAAAGGTCACGACTGAGTTCACTGGTGGTCAGGCTTGAAGAGATGGTTTTAATTTGTTTACACAACATATGGAAGAGGTGTCATGTTGTGTGTACTTGCTTAAGAAAAAAAAAAAAATGTCATATAGCATAGAGGCTGCTACATTGGCCATTCAAAGCCCTCCGATCCATATTCCAATCAGACCATCTGTTAGGGTAGAGTTACACTGCCACAGTCTGAAAATGGTGCTCCACTATTCAGTGACATTCAGAAAGCACCAAGTATCGGCTGGAACCAACATAAATACAGGACTGTGTGCTGCTGTTGGGCAGAAATTAATTGGTCAAAGATCATTTGTCCAGGCTTATCTAGTATTGTTTATTATGTAAAGTGGGAGTGAAGAACTGTATGACCTGTAGTATCCTAAATAATCTTCCTTAGAATGACCCTCCTGTACTATCATGCATGTATATCACGTCAGAAAAGCAGTCAGCAGAAATAATGAAATCTAGATGCAGGAAGCAGCTCACAGGGACAGGAACATTTCCCCGTTGGCAATCACAACTCATTTTAAGGTAATATATTCAAAGAAAACATATTATGAATTGTGGAAGTGTTGACTCCTTACAGAAATTGGAGCCACCAAACCAAAATGAGAAATGGGTTGAGTTGGAGGTGCAAGTTTTGAAAAGATACAAGAGCATATTATTACTGTTGTTATTCCTTGGAAATGTCATGGTGAGTGTAGAGGAAACTTGCAGTGGAGAGAAGCTGATGCTGAAATAGTTCTTAAAGGTTAGGTTATATTCGGCATAGGGCATGGCTACCTTTCACAAAGGTTAAACACTTGCATCATGAACTAACATGATTCCCACAGTGAAGGCGCACTGATGCTACAATGGCCACAGAAACATTAAACATATCAGGATTCAAGCAGAATAATGCTAACCCTTGTATGGTATTCACTTTGGGACCTCTTTTTTAAATCAATAAAAATGTATTCTTTTCATTTTTTCTTATGAAGTTTTGATTAATTAAACAAAAACAAAACTTTTAGACTACTACTCCGTAGGGTGAGGCCAGTCTTAATTTTGTTCATTTTAAGCTTAAAAAGTCAGAACTAGGATCAATAACACCCGTTGAGCTGTGCTCAGCGTGTGTTGTACAGTGACTAATGAGAAATTAAAGAGTTTTTAGCAAGTGCAGTAACCTGAAATGTCTAGCAGTTGCCGAAGCAGACGAGTTGGCTGCAATACTTGTTACCCAGACTCATGGCATATTAGTCAGACCTGAGATATAACCAGCACCTTCTGTCTTCCCAAGTTTGCACTTTTTAAACTGAAAACACATGTTTCATATTGTGATATTTAAATGTTTCTGTACTGGGAATGGGTTTTGAAGTGAAATGAGGAGTCATCGTACAGATAACTCCTCATTTCAATGCTACGAATCAGCTGGTCCTCGTCCTTTACGGCGCTTTCAAAGTCAAAGTCTATCTTTGAGCCACTGTTGTTTGCCTTGAACTTCTCATCATATAGTTTAGAAAACAATATCCACTCAAGGTCTTCCTCACTTCCTCACTCCCCGGAGCTTTTGACCACACCACTTATTAGCAGGTAGAGTTTGCTCAGTTGTAATGAAATTGTAGATGTTCAAAGGTTCCGTTCTTCTAAGCATTTTAAGGACTTTTCAGCCATGTCTGCCTTAAAGTTGAGCATGATTGCATTCTTGACCCTGGAAACAGCAGTTGAATGAAAGGGAAATAAAATTACGGCTCTTGATGAAAAAACACTGGTACCGTGTAGTTAGAAACCCACTCAAGTCTTGAATTTTCCTGGAGTCTAACCGAGTTGTACCTGCTGATGAAGTGTGGTACCAAGCAAGTAAGGCGACACTGAGTGTCGACTGTTGTTTCCCAGGCAGAGATTGAACTGTCAGGCTCGATTTATAGTGTAATTTTTCTTTTATTTAAGAATTTAAAGTGAACATTACATAAGACTTAAAAAGTCTTGATGTAGCCAGTAGAAAGTCACCTGAATACATTCAGAAGTCACAGTGTAAATCCACGTCGGCTTCACTGAAGTATGGATTATTTGTCATCTGATGTTGTGCCGTTAACTGTGAGGATAATTGTAGCTAATTATTTGTCAGAATGTGTCGCTGCCTACATTCTCCATATTCTATTTAAATCAAGAGGAAAGCAGTGACAGACGTGGAAAAAGTTTTCCATCAAAGGCCTGAAGTATCGTAATTGTGATGAAGTGTTGTGCCTTAAAGTCAGACTGTTACTTCTGTCCTGTTGCTGTAACCTGTGTACAGAACATCCACCTAAATCCGACACACTTACAGCTTAGGGGTCGTGTCAGTTATCAGGAAAACAAATAGCCAGTTTTACACGGTCTGACCCGTCTTTGTGGGGGAGAGAGGTCCGTTAGGCTGGCCGTAGGTTTCCTCCCTCTCCTCTCTGATTCATCTTTGATGGTAAGGAGGCAAAGAGCGGCTTTTAAGCTACCATCAGGGGACTGCAAAAAAAAAATCCATGGTGGTTCAGCTTGTCAGAGGTAACCTATTGGGATTTCAGATGTGCTGCAGTGAGTTAAGCCCCCCAGAGAGAAGAAGAGACAACCAGTGACACACACTGGACGACGAACAGTGTAGTGTCTAGACACACATTGTTAAAATGATCAGGATTGCTGTGGTTGCTCACCAGGTGGCACACATTGAAGGGAAGGAGGTGAGAGCAAACACAAGCCAGTATGTCCAAGTCATAAGGGGAAGGAAATAATATATAGCATTTTATTTAACAGGACATGTTTCACCTCATAAATACGATTAAAGGGGCTGGCAGCTCCACACTGAAATGAGTTTTTGGAGGTCTCTCTGCAATAAAATTTATATAGTGCTGTCATACACAGTGCAGATTTTATTTCTTCTGGGAGAGGACGGCCTGTCTTTTTATTGTTTGTTACACTGATTCAGGTGTGTCTGCATTCTTAATCAGACTGCTCGGAGCACTCGCAGCATTTTACAGAAACTTGACTTTTGGACCATAATTATCTAATTTGCATTCATTTACAGCCTATAAAAATAGGCAGATTGAATCCATTGCAATTTGCTTCACTCTGCTCATCTCATGCAGGTTGGGCAGCAAACCTTCACCAAATCAGAATTTAAATTAGCTCCTTCAACAAAATGCTATCAAACCGCTGGAAGCATAAAAGGGATATTATTGGGGGATTTGTCAAGGACAATCAAAAAGTAATTTAACATGTATTTGCTGACCATATATACGTTTTTGTTTAATTTGCTTGAAAAGCAGAAAATGTCGCTTCCCGTAATTTTAATACTTAAGGATGGATATGAAGTGGCATATTCCTATCTTCGTGGAATTGTAGAAATTAAACTATAATTCACATCTCTTTTTTTTTCCATTCAAGTGACTGTCCATCCATTCAGTTTTTAAATACCGTTGTTTGCACATCATAATCTACACTATTGTATTTGTGCTACTTCAATCTCTGTAGCAGAGGCCCTGAGCAGCGGGGATTAGACCCGAGTCTCTGAGTAAACTGCTGTAACAGGGTCAGAAAATAACAGAGTCCAGGCTGCTGCATCATTTCTTCAACTTAATAGTACTTGTTTTTAGAATAAAATAACACTTGCCCGACAAAATGTGCTGTCCTGAAAGTGCAATGGAACATGTACATGTTTAAAAAGACATAGATTATGATAGATTAATGTAGCCTGTAACCCTGGAGAATATTGTGTGGTGGATTATTTATAATTTATGGGAGTGAGTCACTCCTGCGTGTCCAGTATGACCTTTTGTTGCACAGGTTTGGAGTTGCCAGGATACATTTTCGGTTTCGGTGACAAAGAGAGAAAAACAAGAGGTGGAATCATCAGAAGTCGTCATTTCTCCATTTGTGTGATTGTGAAGATTAGATCACCGGTGACTGAACCCAACTGTTCAGCCACCAGAGGCGAGTAGACTCCAGGACATCTTCACGTGACTGTTGAAGGAACTGAAAAGTCTGATTTTTGTAAAGAGCAGACACTGAAATAAGCTGCAGTAGAGCAGGTCTGAGACCTCAACTAAAACAATGTGGAAAAACCAGTGGGATGAAATGAGGACATGAGGGCACTTTAATAGGGAGCAAAGGGGCTTGAAGGTCTCTATACCCGCATGGTAGATGCAAATAGTCGAGTGCTGACTTGTACATTTTCAGTAATGCCACAGTGCACAAGTGTCCTTAAGACTGTAGCATACTGAGGTTTATCAGATCACACTGTGACATGCTTGAGGCCATCCTGTTAGTCACACAAATACAAATATGTGGCTCAATGGAGCCCAGATCTTTGTTCAGATACATCACTGGACTGGGAGCGCTAGAACAATCTACTTAGGATTTACTTTCATGTTAGATGAATCTGCAGCACACGGATTAAATCCATTATCAATGTTCAGCTCCAGTGCAGGAATTAAGAAGTTGTATTTGAGGCAAAACACCCTCACTCACTGTTTTCTGTGAGCCCGAACACTGTCGGAGTCGTGACATGTGCCGATTGATGCAACCCTCCAGCAATTTGATTCATTTGCTCATCAGAACGGCTATTCCAGGCTGCTGCACCTTGATTACTTCTTCTGTTTGTGTGACACCTTTTTGGGCAGTTTAAGCCTTTACAACAGAGACAATAGAGAGCTGACAGTGGAGAAGAGAGATGAAGGGCATGCAACAAACCCCTTAAACCCCCGGGCCTCCACAGCACTTCTTGTTGCTTCAGCTCTGTCATTTCCACATTGCAGAAAACTTTACTGAAAATACAATGTTTCTGCCCCTAGATGTTCATTAGGTAAAGTTCCTGGGACTGAAACGTACTGTCAATAAAGTTTTTTGTGAGCAACAGGATAGTGTGGAGGGACTTTCTGTTCTCTTGTGTTTTCTTCATATCGTCAAATATGGAGTTATAATAATGAAGATTCAGGAACAAGGTCACGTCACCCGCTGTGTCTCACATATTCCAGTTACCTGTCCATCTCAGTCACCTGTGCATACCCACTGTATATACACATGTCTAACCTCCTCCCTCTCCAGTTTGCTTCAGTTCTCACGACCCCCATTCGCCCCATTGTTTAGGTGCAGTCACTGATACTGTACAATGTGGGCAACCCTACATTGTAAACATTGAGTTCTGTCTTATGGTAGGATTATCAATACCTGCTATATTTCGAGCATTGTACAGTGTCTATAAGAAGTATTTTATGGATCACCTGATGGTGTCCAAAGTAGAACGCTCTGTTCTCTGTGGAGAATACATGTGCTCAGTAAATCTGATGATAACCTATCCATGAATTATGGTATGTCAAGTTAAAAAATAACACTTGGAGGAAAAGGTCAGAGGGTCACCAAAATCATTACAAATAATCCTTTGGGGACTTGAATAACCATAGCAAATTTCATGGCAATCTGGTCAGTGGTTTGTGTGATATTATACTCTGGAGCAAAGTGTCGAGCGCACTAACAAACCAATAGATCATCGCCCATAGGCCCATTGTGAGCACTCAAAGTGCTGCTTTAATCAGCCCTTCGTTCTTCATCCTCATGTCCCTGTCTCACCTCATGTTGGGTTTCTCCAGCTGCTATTTGATGGTGGCGATCCTAATTGATTTTGAATTATCCCCGGTCATCCCTCTCTCCTTCCTATCTGCCATCTCACCTTCAGTCACTCACCTCTTGTCAGGCCCTCAGCTGAAGAACAACCTGTCCCCTGATTGCCTCATATTTTCAATTCCCCTTAATGAAAATGACTATTCGGGACAAAGGGAGGAAATTACATTTGAGCAATAGATGACCGGCTCTTTAGCCCTGCCGGGCCTTCCCTAACACCCCCCGCCGCCCTTCACCCCATCCTCCCACTGCCCACACTCGACAAAGCCTCTGATGGAACATCTGTAAAGATGGATTTAGCTTCAGTGATAATTTTCCTAATTAAACCACACAATATTTAATTAAGAGCCAGTGTAGTTTAATTACAGAGATATTTCTTTTGCTCCGTCTTTCTCTCTCTCTGTCTCCCTCTTCCTCTCTCTCATTGATAAGGTAGGCAGAAAAGACTCATCTGTTGAAATAAGGGAATATATTTATAATGAATGTTGACCTAATGTCTTCACAGATCAGTCCTGGTACAGAGGGCTGCCATCTCTTCATCCCTCCTCTGATCTCTCTATCACCACGGCTGGGCGAAAACCTTTTAACTCAGAAAAAGAAAAGCATGAACTTTGAAGAAAAACAGATTGATGAGCAGGCCGAGTTGATTTAGGTTTGGTGTTATTATTTCATGGCATATGCTGGTTAGTATAAGCTACCAGAGAGCAAAAAAACACCCCAGCTACTGCACACTGGTTTCCTCAGGCTGTGTGACTGGTTGTCAATGAGTCCATGGAGCTATCGATGGTAATTACATGATGTTGCTGAGAGATATTGATCACGAGCAGAGTCTTAGACTTGAGAGCAGAGAGCACTGTGGTCACAGCTGTCCATCAGGATAGGGCTAAGGGGGGAATAATCATGGTTTTTAGCAGCATTTTAAGTTTTTTCAGCTTCAGTTATGATCTTATCAGCAGTGTGGCTAAAAATGTAAAATTTGGCGGAAAGGTTGTTACATAAAACCAATCTGGTTTATTTCTCTGGGGGCAGAAATGTGCTCAGAAAAGATCATGGCTATCTGATCATTAGATTACGGGGTAGCTATTGTGTAAATGCGATATGGTCTGCCTGAGGGGGTGAAAAATGTCAGGGGGTCACCAAACACATTAGGACTCTTTACCTGGGAGGCATTAATATCCACAGCAAATTTCATCAAAATACAGCCTCGCTTTTTCATAGAAAGTTGAAAATGTGGCTGGAATGTGGTGCAAAGTATAAAGTTTTATTCTGTGGGGAGCAATTTTGATATTCTTTGTGTAAATATAATGTGGAAAGCTTAAAGCTACCTATGTTTTTGGCCATTGGAGGGGAGTGGATTGAGAGTTGTTGGTGGTCTTCTGCCGATCCGACAGACACAAAAGCAGCACAGCATTACATCCAGTTGGACTTGAGTTCACTTGAGGTGTTTCTGTCCCCTTGACGAATCACAGCAGTGAGTGTTTACAGAGTTTTGGGACATGCGAGAAACACACACACACAAAAAAGACTAGAAAATGAAACAAATAATCTTTCGTTAGACACCCCCCCCCCGCCTAATAAATACATATTTGAGACTTCACAGCCTAATTTCATGTGCAGATTTACTGTAATATGCTACCTGAGAACAATGTTGATGAGTGTGGACATTATGGGCTAGAAACCCGAAACAGTTCACTAAAACAGGCCAAAAGTGTGAGGAGAACTACAGTTGAGTGAAAATTCATGGTCAGTTATTCAGTTCGACTCGTCCGCTGCACATTACACGTAGTAATATTTGATTAAAATATCGATTGATGCAGTTTTAACATAATGTCAGTGTTGAGTCCCACAGTTTGGACTATAAAAAACAACTGGGTAACAATGTCCTACATGGTGCAATCTTTTCAAAACCAGCACAGAAGTTGGGTGATACCATATTGATTTTCTGTGCTTTTTCATCACCTGCAAACGGGCGCCTGCTTGGACCTTCAGCCATCAGTACCAAGAACTCTTGATCTTCTCGCGCTCGGCGCAATGCTGTTCTGGTGCATTAAAAACCAACATGGCTTCAGAGGGTCTTCACGTAAGAGAGGACTGCCGATCACAGCTCCCACACATACATCCTCTTGTGCAGGCAGAAGTAGCTGCTCCAGCAGCACACGGAGATATGAAGTTAATTAAACTGCCAATCCCCGTGAGGACCATGACAGCCAGAGAGGACCTGTGCCTGGATCAGAAAATAGGGGCGGTGGGCTGGGGGTGAGGCAATCTGTAGAGTGTCATTCAGGAACCAGAACATATACAGTATATGTATATAAGCTTTTGCATGTTGTTCAGGTTTCTGCAGGAATATGTGAATCACAGGTTGTGTAATTATGTGACAGCGTCAGCAGTAATAAAAAAAAAAAAGCCATTTCCAGTGTATGTGAATATGATGGAAAGTTGGATTAGACATCCATCAGCCTGGCAGCACAGGAATTATGGGAATTAGAGGAAACGCTTTATTTCCAATATCCTGACAGAAGCCTGTTAAATCTGCACTTTTCTTTACTTTTATTAGACTTTTCATTTGCACCTAATAGTCGTCCTTTTTTTTATCAGCGGTGAACAACTGCATCACTCAGGCTGATAAGACACAGTGCTCTCCTCTTTGACTCTTGACCACATGGGAGCTAAGGGAGTTGGAAAGGGAGGGGGGGTGTTGGAAAATCAATGCTGAGAAAAGAAAATGATGAGTGAGACCAGGCAAGCAAATAACATCAGTCTATCAAAATGTAATTGTAGGAACAGTGAAACTGTGACTGTTTCCACTAAAACGTGATAGAGCAGCGCTGGTATTAGCTGGGGAAATGTTCTCTGGTGGCTAATTCAGTAGCAGTGTTATGCCAAAGGCTCACTCTCAGCGGAGAACACTGAACCAGACAAGAAGGAAAATATGTGAGAGAAGCGGGTAACAGGGGATATCCATTTCCCACCCAAATGTGATCTGCTTTTTCTGAAATGAAATCACTGTGATCACTCTATTACTCAACATAACTGAATGCTTTCTTGTTGTGTGGGTTCCTCAGCCTCAGTCTGTCACTGCTCTGTGTTTTCTATCTCTAACATGATAAAAACACGACTGTGCCGAGTTTCTCTGCCTTTTATCAAGAAGAGAGATGTGGACAAAGTTCCCCTGAGGGCCATGAATATACACACTAAAGATAAGAAACTACTCATCATCACTCTGCCTTTGGAGAATACAAACTCAATCAAACAAGGCTAATTCTAACTGGGGGCCTCCTGTGATTTTAAGTAATTTTAAAGGTCATCTGTTTTTTCCTTTTCCTTTTTTTTTTAAAATGTCTATAATAAAGTTTTTTAAAAATCTACTACAAGCTACCCTTCAAATATCAATATATATTCATACAGAGCTAATGTGCTAATACACATATGTCTTTAAAATAGTAATACCTAATAGTAATAGTAAGTGGGATGGCTCCAGGGTCATAACTGTTGGATGGATTACTGATCGTGTTTTTTTACAGACATTCGTGGTTCCAAGAGGATGAATCCCACTGCCTTTGATGGTCTCCTAACTTCTTCTCTGTTCTGCCACCATTTAATATAGGCTAGGTTAAGATATCTTGAAAACTATTGGCTACATTGATAGTTCAAAAACGTTGATCCTCTAACTATTTACCTGGTGCCATCCTCATATCTAAAGCATACGTTAACATGCTAGCACACTAAAGTTAGATTTAGAATATGGTAAATCCTATTTTAGCATGCTAACACTAGCATGCTGCACAAAGCACTGCGTCACTGAACCACTAGCATGGCTGCAGTTCTATTATGGTATTTAAAATATTTTTTATGGTTCTGTTTAAGCAACTCAAAGCACTGGAACTTAAGCATGAACATTAGATTTGATGTTGATTACCAGACATTTATTTAGCAGCACTGTATAGAAAATTAAGGGGAATAAAAAAATCAATAATATTCTGATAATACTTCTCTGTCATCATATCACATTTATATCTTGTGACTTCATTGACATAGTTTTCAGTTATCATAAAGAACATATCATCCATATTGCTGCAACAGTACATTCATATTCCATTTACATTATATGTACAACAACTGGAGCAGCTTGTCTATGCATCCAATCCAGAGGAGCATTTTCTAATAGCAGGAAGAGCAGCGGTGCTACCTGCTGTTACTAAACTAAACTACATGTTTTTAATTTATAAATGAATTACCATCTTTGCCCCATTTTACCCCCAGTGAACAGTGACAATCCAGTTATCCCAAGAAGTCATTGGCAAAGCAAAGCAGCACTATATAAACATGTTTCAAACAGGTTTCCATATTCATCTGATCTAACTAATCTAACATAAATCCTGTATCAGTTCACATTTAGCCCAAACACAGACAGACCTCACTGGGTTAAGACCTCACTGCAGTGTGCAGCTATTCAAAAGCTGTTCTCTTGTATATGCATGAGGTTTGATGGCGTAGCTGCACATCAGCTGCTACAGTGAAGCTGCTGCATCATCTCATACACTGACTGCTGCCCAGTGGGAAACCAAGATGGCCGACAGTCAGCCAGAAACACCAAGTTGCTCATTTTTTTCTGTTCAAACCTTCTAGAAAAAGAGACCCTGCAGGTAAGAAACATATGGGGACATCAGGTAACATCTAAGGAGTCATGTGATGGAAATTATTATTAATCACATGTCCACTGAATTGTGCATCATGCATCACTGGCTATATTTCAACTACTGGACATGTAAATAAATCTTTATAAAATATGGGTTGAAAAAAAAAAAAGTTCAGGTCTTGTTTTTCAGCCTAAAGATGAATAAAAACATCCTGACTGAGGTTTTCATGATTCATGCATGAAAGGGTTAAGGGACCCCAACGTGTAACAATGCAGTTTATCACAGCTAATATAAACTGTGCTTATACTTAAGGTTTATATATTGTTACACGTGTCGTATGCACTTGCACAGCCTGGTACGCTGGGCCCCTGGAGCTCTAATGATAGATATGGCCATGAACAAATCACCCTGAGATATTTAGTGCATAGTGCCACAACACTGCCAGTCTTGTCTTTATGTACAGTAAATACTTTGTTAATTCACAGTGCTGTGCATGAATGCGCATTAGGTTTAATTTATACAGTTATAAATAGATGGAAAGAAATATGATATTGATTTTTATCAGTGAAACCCTGTGCTGGAGTTGAGTTTATTAAACTGTTTTAAACTGTGGGCCCTGCTCTCTTAGTGTTTCTAAATGCCTTTCTCATATAGAGCATAACCTGGAGCACATTTCCATGACCATACACTGCCAATGCTGATATTTATTTATTTTTTAAAACTCCCTGAACTAAACTCATGAATAACAACGCATATGTTCTCTTTGTAAAGTATACCCACAACACAGTTCAGTCCCTGTAGCAATATGCTAATCAGCTCCCACTTGTGTAACCTTCTCCCCTCCATCCCCCACCATGTCCCGCCTTTGTCCTCTCTCAGACTGTCTCCTTCTTCATCTCTCCCTCCCCCTCTGTCTCCAAATCTTCAAGACTTCACGAGGAGGGAAGCGCACAGCTTCTCCCACCTCAACTTCCTACATATTCAACGCCTCCTCCTACTTCCTTTCTAGAACATAATAGGATTTAGGGCCAGAGGGGGGACAGGGTTATTTGTACAAAGGTAAGCAGTTTCAGGGTGATGTACATGCAGCCTGTGAGGTCTGAGGGGGATTACATGCTGCACCAGGCCCTGTGGCAGAAATGACACAAATGAACGTGGACACTGGATAATTCATTGTTCTGCATGTAGTACAGCATTGCATTGAAAGGAATAAGTAATATGTCTGTACTGTCTTACAGTACAGTACAAAAGGGTTAATCGACTATTATAAATAAATATTTACCATCCTGCTATGCATGCTAACATGTGCTATCTAGCACTAAATACAAAGTAAATTTGACAGCATGTCATTAGTGCTACAGATGTTTGGTTATGAACCAAAGTACTAGACAAATCTCAATCAATCAATCAATCTTTATGTATATAGCGCCAATTCATAACAACGTTATATCAAGACGCTTTCCATACGGAGCAGGTCAGACCAAACTCTTTAAGAGAGAGAGAGACCCAACGATTCTGGAATTCAAAATGAAGGATTCAACAATCCCCACAAGAGCAGCATCAGATATTATATCAGGCAACAGTGGCAGGAAAAACTCCCCTTTGACGGGAAGAAACTTCGAACAGAACCGTGTGTGTCTGCTTCTTCAGAGAAAGAAGATCATTTAGGCCTGCTGCTTTCTCATATCTGAATGTCTGTGCTGAAATCCCCTCCTGGTTTAAACACTCAACCATCATCTCGTGCTCATGAAATCCTTCAGGACACTGGCACAGGCCCACCTAAAGGACACCACAGGGCACCTGCTGGAGTTTGCCTGCAGGGCAAATAGGTCAGTAGATGGTTCAGTCAACACGGGACTGAACTACATCCCGCAACACCCCGACTCCCCAGGGTCATACGGAAAGGACCCTGTTCACGGACTTCAGCTTCAGCGTTCAGCCATCATCCCAGACATCCTCCGCTCCAAACTCGCCCAGCTGACTGTACCTGCCTTTACCTTTCAGTGGATCGCAGACTTCCTGACAGACAGGAGGCAGCAGGAGAGGCTGGGGAACGTCACCTCCAGCATTCAGTCCCCCAGGGATGTGTGCTCACCCCACTGCTCTTCTCCCTCTCCACCAGCGGCTGCCCCTCAGGAGACCCATCTGTTTAACGGAGATGAGTGTGCATACAGATAGGGGGTTGAGTAGCTGGACCTCTGGTGTGTGCTCATGACAACATCTGGACAATCACAACTGAGATGACTTTAGGGAGAGCCCCCCCCCCCATACACCATACTCAACAGTTGTGTGATCCACAATCTCCCAGCATTTAGACTGTATCATCAAAGAGGTCCAGCTCAGGAAGCTCAACCTCCCCCAGGAGCTGCTGATCCAGTTCTACTGTGCAGTATTAACTATGAATACAGAGGAAAAGGTCAAGTGACCACTCATCACTTTGTGTGTCTGGCCATCACAGTTTCCCTGCTCACATTTAAAATACTTAGTTACACACAAAAAAAGAGATTATATTAACATTTGTGGAGTCTTTAGAACTTAAATGTGACTTTAAGGTGGACCTCTATGACTTTAAATATATATATATATAAATACATACTTCATAATTCTGTGAGAAAGGCAGTTTCTGGTCTTAACCCAGTATGATCATTAGGTTTGCTTTCATAGGACACCGCCTTCAGTGAGCTTATCCAGTTCTTAGTACACTGAGACAATGCTACTCATTCACTGACATCGAAGAGCTTGTCAGCGCCCACTTCTTGACTTTGTCATTTTATCTGAATGGACAAATGCTCAGTGGTATTTACAGAATAGGAATGTGACTATTAACGGATGACACGACTAACCTTGTTTTAAAAGCAATGCTTTTCTAACAGCTGCAAGGCTACAGTGTGTGTGTGTGTGTGTGTGTGTGTGTGTGTGAAGAAATCCAAACTATCCCTTTAACTAAGAGCTAATTTTAAACCAAACCACAATCTTCCCTTAAGCCTAACTAAACTTTATCCGCAGTGTTTTCACATCACAAAACATAATTATTCTTTAGCTGTGATTTGTTAAAGTTTTGGAAGGCAGACACAAACGATGTTGTCTTGCTAATCGAGGCGTCGGATCAGAAAACACTTCTGCGTGTCATCCTAGAGGGCATGGACAAGCAGCGTATTCTGTTGTTTAATTTGTTGTTTATTTTTCATCTGGAGGAAGAATTTTATTATTCAACAATAAACTCAATATAACACTTGCATGTAACTCCATCATCCACAGAGAGCTGTAACATCTTACTGAGGGGAGGAGTGAACATTGCCTCAGTTTGTAATGTAAGCATCAATGTAAGTGACATATGGGCGCTGGCTGCCGTCCAGAGTCCTTCAGCTCTTTCACGCCTCACTGACTTGTGTCAATGAAATAAACACAACTCCCCCTCATGAATTCTGCCAATGACTTCATCCGCCTTCGGAAAGCTTCAAAATTTAAATTTCAGCTTAAATACAGACAGCTTCATGACTTGTGGAGTATAATGGTCATTATAGTTCAGCTGAACTGCACCTTGGGAACTGTAGTGAAGTTTTCCCCATTTGTGTCTATGTGGTTATCGAAGAACCAGATATTTTATAACACAGTTATAATTATTTTGTACTGCTGATTCAGCAGGGTGAGACCCTCCTGTCATGTTGTCCATGTGGAAAATTAACTTCACTTTTAGTAATGATTATTATTTTATTTTCAGAGAGATGAAAGTCAAAAGAGCAGCGAAATCCAAGCTCACAATTTCAGCCTGAATACAATAATATTTACCAATAGATCATCCAAGAAATAGAATAAGTGAAAACTATTAATATAAACTAAACAGTAAAGTTAAATTGTCCCTCTAGGGGTAGCTATTTTGATGTATACATCCTTTTACTCTTCCTTGTGTTGTCACATTTGTTATTAGCTTACCTGGAGCTCACCTGGTTACACCTACACTGAAATAATATAATGCATCTAATGAAGTTACTCACTCCTTGAGCAGTACAAAATACTTTTTATACTCTTACTCATGTAGTTACTTTTACTCATTCTTGAGTCAACTTAATTATATAAGTATATATATAAGTATAAGTAACATAAGAGTACGTATAAGTGTATATTTCTGCACCTGTTCTGTCTCCTCTGTTGCTCTAACAAGTACATTTCCCCAGTATGGGATAAATAAAGTATTCCTTACATTAGTACCTTTACTTGAGCACTCTGTTGTTTATAGCAGATCCTCGGTCACCGTTTGACGTTGACCTGGAGTCTGGAGCAGCTAGAAGACCGAACCCAGCAGATTTTAGAGGCTTTTCTGGACACACATTGTACTTCACTGAACTGCTGCGGCTCACACGTGTGTTGCCCACACAGACGGTGTGTCTGCTGCAGCGCTGTCTGCCAGCCTGCCCATCTTTCATTTCACTGTAAATGTCACGTAAACAGATAATAGTAATAACAATAAATTAAGGGATTCTGTCCACAGAAACACAACAGGGCTTTTACTTTGAAGGGGAAACAGGATGTGTTTATTTTAAAAAAAATGTACATTCTACAGATATGGACCATGAAACCATTAAAAAGCTGTAATCTTGCTGGTTTGATGCCAAAACACATCATTTTCACTGTTGTTTCTGCTGCATGCTGCGTGTGTGTTGCAGAAAAACAACACAGGCGAGACTCTTGAGCTGCAGCTGAGCTGTGTGGGCTGTGTTCCTGCTCTAACCCCTTAACATGGACGCCGACTAAAAAAAACCAACAGGATTGGTGATGCAGACGTGCTGCTGAGGTAGGAAGTGTGTCCACAGCCCGAGGAGTTAAAGCTCACCGACGTGCTCTGGTGCCAGAGTAAAGAAAGTGGTAACCACTGTAAGAAGGTTAAAACTGGGGTTATGTGGCAGGAGCCTTTGGTCCTAGTCAGCACTGAGGCAGGTAAACAAGGTATTACAGTATAGTGAGCGTGAGGAAATAAAAGCATGAATAATATTCCCTGTATTGCTGAAAGATAACATTGCTCTAATCTTGGAAATATTCCTGAGTTGGTAGAAACATGATTGTACCCATTTTCTGTGTTTTGTCCAAAGCGTAGCTCACTGTTGAAGATAACACCCAGGTTCTTAGCGGTGCCCTTAATATTTGGGATAAGGGGACCGAGCTGTGGCTGGACTTGATTACAGAAGTGCTCAGGGCCGATGATAAGCACCTCCATTTTGTCCGAGTGTAACTGCTAAAACTTTTCTTACTTCGGTCTTATCCAGCATTACTACAAGTTATTCTGAGGACGTTGTGAATATCCGACTTAAAAAGAGAAAAGAACCTGACGCATACTTGTATATAACTGGTTCTCAATTCTAATTCCAATAAACAAACTTCTTTGCTAGTGGATACTTTATATAATGACAGACAGTGATGCTAATTATCCAATTGCAGAGCCATTTTAGTCTACAATCATTGCTATGCAACATGAGAGTCCTAAAGTACAATGTGTTGACTCATGTTCACTCACCATGTGATGTGTTAGAGGACAAGGTCTGCAACTAGATCCAAATGAAGGTACTATTTACTTTACACATCAGGAAACCACCTGACCTCTAGGTTGGAGAATAATGCAGTAGGATCTTAAAATTTCCCTCAGGAGTCAGTATCTATCATTGAACATTCAGCAGAGTCCTGTGTGTTGAGTCACATTATTAACTGTTAAAGTAAATTTTGAGGGAATTTGTAAAAGGTAATTCAGAGTAAAAATGGAGAGCTGAGGGGCTCTGTTCGCCTAAGGTGTGTGGGGAATAGAAAAGTGGCTATTGTCAATGCAGTGGAGAGATTTGAGAGATCTGAAGAGATTCTCTGACAGATGATTTGAATGATCAGATTTCAGGAGCAGCTCTGCTGCTACTCCTCTGTTAGATAGGCTTTGAAATAGTCGATACTAAAGAGCTGTCTAAGATTGACACTGATTTATCTCAGTCTAAAAGGGTGGTAAACTCTTTTTTTCCTAATAAAAAGGTGCCTTTGCTCTTCACACGTTCATTATCCTACGTATTGACATTTCAGGGTGCAGTGAGACATAAATGTGTCCTTTCTCTTCTCTGTGGGAGCAGAGTGGGTATAAAAACACGTAATTAGGAGTGGCTTTATCGTTGCCCAGGGATCCTTCCTGTAAACAGACCCTCCAAGTGTTTGCAGGGCGAAGCTGGAATACAGAGGGTTAAGGAGGATACACACCCAACCTCCTCCTCCCAATTGGAAACAATCTTCCTCCTTCAATGAGCCTTGTGTCCATCTCTTTGACCACAATCCTCTAAATCTCTGCAGTGTCACGGCTGCTTGGATACAGCCAGCTGGAGAGGCCGAGGCTTTGGCATCGAATCACACCAGGGACGGTTGGGTTAAAAAGAAACTCTGTACCACACACCGTGATGATGTGCATGAGAGCCTCTGAGCTACTTGCTGTGTTAGCGTAGCGTGGGTGTGTGCTTGTGTACATGCATGTGAATGCGAGAAGCAATTGTGTTTGTGTGTGTTCAAGTGTGTGTATGTGTGGGTGCGTAGGTTCCTCTGTATATCTTCGCGTGCTTGTGTGTGGAGGACGACGCAGGAGGCTGTTGGGATGTTTCATTGTTGTACATTTGTATGACAGCCTGCTCATGCAGCTCCAGAAGCACATCACTGCCACCAGTTGTCAATGAGCTGCTACTACAGAGAGGGAGAGTGCTGCTGCTGCCATTGGATTTCTTCTTCACCTTTTAAAAGCCACAACAACATACAGTGTAATTTAATTGTATATTATGATAATATTACTGTTGTAAGCATGGAAGGACCTTTTTAAAAGCATTTTTTTTGGTGCATTTCAATACCTTTATTAATGGATGTAAGAAAGTCAACAGATGAGGAGCAGAAATGGTAGAAATGGTTTAATTATTGAGTTTAACACTCAGACCTAAACCTTCAAAAAAGATCACATCAACTTACAACGAAGAGAAAACAGAGATGTTGAAGATACAACTATGAAGCCAGAACAACTGCCAACTGAACATTGGCCAGACTCAGAAGACGTGTGTGTGTGTGTGTGTGTATCATAAGTAATGGATATTCAGATGCATGTGTAGCTGCAACATGACATTGAACAGCTTTTGCAGTAGAATACAAAACCTGGAAAAACAATGTACCTTTACCAGCAGGATAAAGTGACCAAGAAGTTGAATTGTGCTTCATGTTACATAATGCTCTCTGAACTCTTTAACATATGTGCTTTCAAAGGGATGTTATTTCTTTGGTGTCTTTGATTTCTCTAATTTTATTTTTATGACTTCCAGAGGAAATTAAACGGTGAACGTTCTTCTTTCTCCATGATGCTACATGTGCAGTCATGGGTGAAAATGATATATTTTTTTTTTAGCATTATCTTAATGAAGTACTTAATATTCTAAAAGGTAGCACATATGTCGGTGCAGTTATTTAGACTGATAAATGTCTGAGTTCTATATTTTAAGTAGGTTATAACCGCAGTGGTGGTGTTTTGTGATGAATTCCACATGCTCTGCAGTTTGACTCTGAGTTATGTTCACTGTAGAGCAGCAATAAGTCTGCTGGGACAAAGGACAAAACACTGTGTTTTAGTCTGGCTGATCGATCGTGATGCTGATCACTACGCAGTACGCAAACTGTGCTCGTTAGAAACACCAGCAACCGCCATTTTGCCGCCTGATGACCATCTGATTAACTGTTCCAAGGTGTCTGAGAACATTACATGCAAACAACTTGAACTGTGTCGTGCTGCGAGTGGGTGCTTTGTCATATTGGAGCAGCGTGCCACAGTTCAGGCCCTTTGCGCCAAATGTTCCCCCTCAGATGCCTCAGAACGTCTTTTATTAGTTATATATTATGCTTTAACGGCTCTATGTTGTTTTCTGTATGCCTGTCTGTTATTTATTATATATTAGAGCTAGTTTTAAGAGAAAATCATAAAGCTATTATAGGGAAACAGTGCACTATGTGTATTTTCCTGTTGCTGCCCATTTGATGTAGAAATGAGATGTGTATGAAATGTACGTCTGTGTGTGTGTGTGTGTGTGTGTGTGTGTTGCACGAAGCGGACAGTGTCAGCATAATGTGCGCTCTGCTCTCCTTCATGGTGACATGCTCGGCTGTCTGTGTGTGTGTGTGAGGCGTACCTACCTATCTGTCTGTCTGTCTGTCTGCTCAAAGCTCTGACTGACTGATCTCAGCTCCCTGAGCCACACTGCTTTGATCGCACGTATTAGAGCTGAAGATTCAGCCCTCGACAGCCTGTTTGTTTCTCTAAGCTGAGGATGAAACTCACAGGGAAAAAAGAGCATTTATCAAAGAACATGAACACAGAGGCCAAGAGAGAAAAGAAGATGAGAGAGTGGAGATGGTAAAAGTTAAACCTTTCTACTCCCACGGAGGTTAGAAATATCTCTACTGTACTTTGCTACTGTGTATCTGATGTTTTAAAATACACTAGCAAAGCAGGTATATTACCAAAAACTGTTTCTAAATACTACAAATTCTAAGTTTAGGGAATATACTGAGATGAGTTTAGAACAGCTGATGTGGGCTTTCACTACATTAAAACGAGACAATACGAGAGCTTGTGAGCTTGATGAGGCTGGCATTGTGACAGCATGTCAGGTTTGGCAACACACTATTGCTCCTCCACTTGTGACTTTAAGAGCCTAATTTTCTTCCATAAAACAATCTAGGTAATTTAAGAGACACTCACAGTATGAAAAGCAGTGAGAGGCTCCATTCATATGATTTTCTCACACAGATCATTTTGCATTATGCTTGGCTGGCATTGCTCGGTGGGGCATTGTTCTTTGTCAACAAATGGCATGAAAAGAGCCCAACCAATCCCTGCATCCCTGCTCTGCCTGTGTGTATTTGTTTAAATGGAACTGCTCACTCAAGTTTTAGACTTTTAAACTTTAGTCAAAAAGGGGAACTTGGTGCATTTGTTCACCCACATTCGGCGCTCTAGTGAACATCTTGGGCAGCACTACTGTGTGTGTCAAAATAGACTACAGTGTGTGTGTTCATGGTAATGAAGGAACATGTCACCCAGTGCAACAACGGGGCTCAGTGATGGGTTTTAATAGTTTTTGGACAACAATGGAGCTCTCATATGAGTAAGATATATCAGGCTTTGGATACACACACACACGTCTGCACATATCCTTTTATATTCTATTCTTTTTAACATGTAACCAGGAAGCTCCACTGAGATCACTGAGACGTGGCCAAGGTGCAGACCAAAATCACAACATAATTAAATGCACCATAAGTGGTCTGGTATACTAATAATAATGTCACTTGCCTTATGATTAAGAATTGTGTGTACACCACAGTGGATTAAGAATCAAGATTCATTTGTGACCGCATTGCATTTTCAATGAGTGGGTGACAAATAATTCTTTTGATTATTTAAATTTCTATTATTTTTATGTGAAAATCCATTCTGTCCACTGTCGATATAAAGTTGTCTTTTTACTTTTGCTTTTTACTGTAGCAACAAAAAAATATATCATAAAACAAACAAACAAATAAATAAAAGTGCAAATTTTATTCAATTTTTTTAAGATTTAAAACTGCTAAATTCAATTAAAAACAAATATCCAAGTTCACACAATTTATCCTTAAGAAGTATTTGTATTGTATTTGGAGCACTGAGTCATAATCGTGCAGCTAATGAACTACATTACCTTCCACCATTTTGGACTCTCCAGCTCTCCATCCCTTCAAAAAGGTCAGTAAGGTGCTTTAACATTGGTTCACGGTGCAAAGTCAAGGTTCAGTAAAGTTGATCTCAACATGTAGATTAAGGAACTAATCACAGAAATTCCATTGCTGGGGAGATAAAGTTTATATTTTTGCACTCCACTAAAAACAACTCTTAACAAACCATTAGCACCCAAACACCTTCAGTTCAAAAGTGTTAAATTGTGTTCAAACTTCCGCTGCCTTCTCTCTCTCTGATGGAAACCCTGGAGCGTCACCGTTGCCCTCAAACCCAGCTTCCTTCGTACTAACACTCCACACGTGTCCTTTGCACAATTTCTCCAATGTTTACATCTACTTACTGTAACTCTATGCACAAAAATAGAGCTCTTTGTCCATCAGTCCTTATCTTATCACTGGCCCAGTGTGTAACAGTTGCCTCTGGCTTTGGTTCAAAGTGTCCTCGACTTCAATTCAGACAGAGCGAGCTCAGTGTATTTCAGTGTTTTGATGGCTCTCCAGGGTCAGGGCACTTGTCTGCTCCTTTGTCTCTTCATCTTCAACTAGCAGTGGGTGGTATGACTCACACTAAAACACGTTCACTGTCATTAGCGCCAGCGTTTTCTGCCTCTCTCAAAAAAAAAACCCAAAAGTGTTCACTCAGACTCATACCTTTGGCACACAAGGCTTCAAGTATCCCTTTATTCAAATGCAAATAGATGGCGTGTTTGAAGAATATTTCGACAACAGTGTCACGCTACAATTACATTCAGAGAAGCTCATTAACCATGTGGCTTAATGCACCATGGGAAACAGAGTGCACAGCCTCCCACAGAAGCCTGTTTTGCATAACAGATCTCTGCTTGTCACTTACAGTATTTTGTATTTCATATTGTAAAGGTTATAGATGGTCAAGGTTAAAGGTTATCTTAACCACGGCGACTTTAATTAACAAGCCACACAGTGGTTTTTCCTAGAAATGGACTTGCTAATGTTATGATATTACTGTAGGCTACAAACTATTACAAAAATACATCTTGCACTCTCATTAACCTCATTTCCAGCAGCAGTCAGCTGTCTTCTCACTGAAAAAGCTCTGAGAACTCCCTGTGAACTGCCTAAGTGCGAATAAGAGACGGGCCGCTGCTCTCAGCAGCTGAAGAGACAGAAGTTGTTGGAAAGCAAAACAGTTGTGTGAATGTTGAACTTAAAATATTCGGAGTACTTCAGTCAACGATTTGCTTGCTGAATTGCAATTTTTAACATTACCACAATTTATTGGCAATTACACGATGACCTTAGAGAGAAATCGATCCTGATTGGCCAGGATGTGTTTCATTTTCAGATAACTGCACAGCTCTGACCAAGCATCATCAACACAGTAGTGCTGACCCAACAGCAATTTTGATTATCGATCAGTTGTCAGGTCATAACACTAGGAGTGTGAATCTTAAAGAATCTCACAATTCAATTAATTTCTGACTCTTGGGTGTCCATCTTGATTCAGTCTGATTAATCGCAGTATGCCTCCTAATTTATCTAAAAAATGTAATTTTTTTATTGACAACCTGTTTTTTTTCGTTTCAATCACATAATTTTGACATTTGTGAATCGATTTAGAAATGTGAGAGATAAGAATTGAGGTTCTTATGTGCATCGATCGATGACAAACATTTTGTGATTCACACTGTTTAAATGTGAGAATTTCTGGCTTCTCTGTTTTCCACAATTGTAAATGGAATGGAAAATGGTGATGGGCATGTTTTACTGACATTTTATATACTAAATGATTCATCCATTAATGCAATAGATTAAAAATATCCCCCCAAAAAAAGATGACAGTTTGAAATAATAGTCTACTTTAAGGTTGCCATGGGTAGATGTTCATAGACAAAATTATGAAAACAAATTAATTCTGCTAAAAGACTGCTGGAGAGTGTCCATGTTTAGTAAGTAAGTAAGATTTGAATGAATATAGTGAGCATGATTAGCCTCCACATTATATGTCAGTTTTTTTTAGAGACAATGTCTTTTCCACGACACAGAAAAGGTGACTGACAGTGAGAGACTTTCAGAATATGAAATATCATATATTGTTGCATAGCACAAACCTCTTTCCATGTAGCTGAAACATTTGAATCAGCCACAGGGAGAAAAAAAAAAAAAAAAAAATGAACTGATCTAATGACTTCAACTGAATAGCGGTACAGAAGCACTTTGTGACCTTCCCCTCTACGTTGTGCAGGCACATTTTTAGCTGATCAAATAGAAGCAGCATATTTTACACAGTGCTCCATGTTGTGATAAATAGTAATGAAAAGAAAAAAGGTCTCCAATTCTTGACGCTTTTATTTGCAGACTTGGAAATTGGTAGCCAGTAGCAACGAGCAGAGGGGAAGGGTTGGAGAGATGGCAGGCGGCAAGAGGGAGTATGTTACTGTAGGTGCACTTGAGTCAATAGGGAATGGCAGACTGGAGAGGAGAAAAGGAGGCGAGGGAGATGAAAAGAGAGGGATGGAAAGAGCGGCAGAGAGGAGAGGGGAAAGGAAAATCAATAAAGTCATCAAACATGAATTGCGCACTGAAATGACTTCTTAAGTCCCATCAGGAAAGCGACTGGGAGGTGAAATGCAGTGTGGACTGCATGGACGCCGACTTCTATGTGTCCTTCAACGGCACTGACTGAGCTGAACTTCTGCTCCATGCTTACATCAAAGCAGAGCGTAAAGATATTCATCCCCACGCTCTTCATGTTTGTCTTTTTCTTTTCTTCTGTAAGCATGTTTTCTCTTATTTGGAGGCTCTTTGATAAGTTGATAACGTACTCGATCATTCACACCAGTAATAATGAAGCCTATTGATTTTACACATCGGCATTAGTTCGCAAGTTATGAGAAATACGACTCATCCTGTGCTACAAAACAGCTGTTTTGCAAACTTGGGAGCATGGAGTCTAATTCACTTGAGCAAATTTACTGAGCAAAGAGGATTTTTTTTAAAAAAAGCATGCAGTCGGGGTGCTTTAGTGTTTAGTTGCTAAGTGTAAGATCCAGTAATGGGCAAAAAAGATATTGAAATTTTTGCTGTATAATTTTAGTTTTTCTTTGTTAGTCATCCTCGTGTCATGGCTCTAGTGATGGCAGCATTCATGTTGTAAGAGATTTGTCCTTGGGCCGGAAGGACAACGTGGCTCTATAAAATCCAAAGGATTCATCCTCCTCATTCTAGACGGTATAAAAGCAGAAGAACATGAGCAAAATTAAGATAAAATGACAAAAACGCAGACACAAGTAGTACTTGTGAAATGCTTCATAACATAATGAAGACAGTAATTAGATTGGCAACTCTATGATACACTTACACCAACCTAATCTGTGTCTTTGGAAAGCTTCTCCATGAACACCTGGCACGAGAGGTTGAAGTTTGTCTTTACAACAAGCATGGCCTTCATCGTAGGGACAGAGCACCTGTTTCTTGCTGCTGTCGCATCATTTACTCAGGAGAGCTCTCTCTCTCTACTGGTGCATCGCTCCCAGGTAAGCACATGATAACAGTCACTAACTTTGCCAGGTTAGCGTGTGGGATGTCATTCCTGTTGAGGTGGGTAAGCACTGTGCTCCAGATGTCTAAGATGTTTTCCATTTTTGAGGTAATCCGTCCTTCAGGACCTCTTGCAGTCCATTAACCTTGACAAACAATGCATCCTCGTTGATGGTCACATTGGGGCGTTTTTTGCTGCAGTGTGACTGCTGCCCTCTGGAACTTCACAGTGAGATTGCCTTTTGAAAAGGAGACAATGTAAACCCTTCAGATTGTCTGTGTGCATTTGTGCTTGCAAGTAATTCACAGCAATAGAGCAGAATGATTGGGATGTTTTGAGGAGTCTTTAGATGTTGCTCAATTTTCCTCAGAGGTCCTTGGACCATAACTGAAATGAAGCTGTCGTCATGTCTTGCACTCTGACTCCACAGCACAGTGTTCCTGGGCTTCAAGCATCTTGATCAAGTCATTGAATATGTCAGGTTTCCATGGCAAGAAAAGAAGGATTTCAGTGGCACAGCCAGCGAACACTGCTGTCTGACCAACAAACTCACAAAAGCTCTTCAGCTCTACTGTGATGGTGAAAATGTTCTTTGTGAGCAGGTACAGAGCCGTGTTTTGAGTAATGTGAACATCCTAAACCAGTCACCTCCTGCTGCAGAACATGTTCAGCGTTCATATGGACACTGACCCTCCCCATGTTCAGTCCTCTAAAGTTAGCATTAGTGTGGTCGGCAGAGACTTTGATTTCCTGGTAATATTTTTGGATGACCATACCATACCTCTATTAGCAACAGTTTTACATGTCCATGAGTGCATTAGGTGGACTGGGACTCCAATGTAATGGTAGAGAATAAGTGGTTTTCCATGGTGCTAACACGTTACTGACTGTGGTGTCACATTTTATCCTAGTGCATGTAAACTTTGGCTGATTAAGCTTCCTTATCAGTTGTGCTGAGCAGCCCAAAAATGCATAACTATGGTTGTGTCACACAGTGTGGTATGCAAAGATTCCCTCCTGCACAGCTAAAAATCCTGTTCTTCTTGGGAAGGATCTACCTTCTTGAATGTGGGGACAGAGGGAACACCGGCATGGGCAAGAAGAAAGAAGAAAGGCTTCAGGCTTTTTTGCCATCACAGCCAAATGAAAAAGAAGAATTACAAAAGGTGCAGTGGACCAGCGTGTCATCTTCACATGAGCATATGAATGGAGACTCTCTGACCATGTTGTCATTAAAATGGCATTTCTGTTTCTTAGAAAGAGCCATTGTACCTCCTATGTCTGCTACCCTTATGTCTCCTTTCTTACTCCCAGCTTTTTCATCTCTTTCAGTCTTTCTTCACCCATCTTCTGTCCTTTTCTTTCCGTCTCTTCTTCTTTCTACTTCAGTCTTCTACTCTCTCCTCACCTTACTCTTTTTACTTCCTTAATTTCCCCTCTTACTCTCTTACAGTCTTAAACAATAAATAATCCACTGTTAGTTGAACAATTTGATTGACAGATTCCTCATTTTTGTATTTGACCTCAAAACATCGTTTGGAATAATAAACTGCCAGGCTCTGTAATCACATACCATTCAGCATAACATTCCTCCTCTCCATCCTCTCCACTCTACCTGGCTTTTCTACAGATGTTTTCTTTAAAACCAGTGCAAGCAAGAAGTAGGCAGCAGAAGAAGAGTGATACGAAGCTGCTGTAGGAACCTCTCTGTTGGCCAAAACAATAGAAACATCAACCTGTGGGCTTTGCTGCCCTGCCTTTCTTGCTAATTAATATATTATTTGTATTGTGTTATTAACACTCAGTTAAAATCAAGCACATTTCCAGGGGCAGCTCAAGACCGAAAGGAAAACAAGGATGAACTCTAACAAGTTGACGTCCTACTGGTATTTTTGTTTTGGGTGACATTACCTCACTATTAGATGGATTGATATGAAATTTGGTCCAATTTGGTCCAAATTCCTCACAGGATGAATTGTAAAACATTTTCTCATCAGGTGAAAAATAAAATCAGTTGGTGCAATATTTCAGCTTTTGACCAAATACCACCAAAATAAAGGCCATTCCCATCAGCCTCAGCTGTTCTTTTGTTCAGTGCTAGTGTTACTAATGTTATTATGTTAAACTAAAACTAAAATGAATTAATCATTAGCAGGCTAGTTTTTTGGTGATGTTGTTTTTAGACATCTAAGAGAGGCATTAATAGGTCTAGATTCACTTTGGGAATGTACTTCCTGGTGTCTTAACCTAATTTTACAAGGTCTGTTTGCAGTATCAATGTATATAGTGCATATTTTTTAGTTTATTTAATCCACTGCTTTCGGTCAGTCCTTGCCCTTTTTGTCATTTCCTTTCCTTTCTCTCCATCACGTTCCAGCCTTTCCATCGCTCTTCTCCCGGGTTAGTGTATTGCTTTGAGTGTCCAGAGGGCTGTGTGTTTGCTTGAGGGCCAAAGTCATCACTTCTGTTGGAACTGGGTCCATGCCTTAGGGGTTGAGGGGTTGAGGGGCTGGTGGCGGTGATGGGTTAGTAGACGCTGCTTCACACAAGTGCTGAATACTGACAGGGAAGGGCCGTTCAAGGGTTCACACTCCAAATGAGGTCGCAGCTCCTCAGCCGTTCAGTTGGCATTCAGACAGCCCCACTCTCATTCTTATTCAGTCCTCAGCTTTCAGTACAGGCTGCCATTGTTGACCAGCCTAATAGCTTTCTCACAGAGCCTAGGATATGTCTTTGATGAGTCAATAAAAACACTTTGCATTGCTAAACAAGCCTAGCCAAAATCTCATCAGGGAAGCATTGTATTGTATTCTATCTTTTCTGCATTATGCTGCACCTTTCTCTGTATATTATCTCCAGTAGCCTCTGACATACCAAGGTTTGAATACCTTACTGTGAATAACGTAGAGGTAGGTTCACAGCCGTTATCACTCATCCATTTGATGGCTCCATTTAGATTATGTTCATTGTCTCCATCATGAATAATGTATTACAGGGAAAGAACAACATACTGATGATTTTGCTTTTTCTAGTTTTTTCTAGTAATACCGATGGGCTGGTGGGTAAATTGTTGAGATATCTTGTTGTGGACCAATGTGTTGGACCGACTGACTGACATCAGCTTCAAGACTGAAGACAAAAATTGTTCCTGAACTTTTGTTCCCTGCATCTTAAAAGCCAGTATCATTATTGCTTTTCTGGTAAACGAGGCAAAGTCATGGTGAGCAAAACACCCAAGGGAAAATGAGGTACGTCTCATTCATAGAAGAGAGGTAAATAAAGGTCATGTCTAGTCAAACCTATGAAAGGCCTGTGAGTGTGGGAGAGACGTCTGCTTTATTCAATGCTTGTGTCTTTCAGGGGAAAGCTTTGCCTTCCCACGGACACATTTCCGTTTTGCAGATTTAGGAGCATTAAATAAGCTGCTGTGGCAGGAGATGAAGGAACGGAAAATAACAGGAAGAAGTGTCTTTTGCTCTTACAACCACATCAGTACAAACAAAAACATGTGCCATCTGTTATTCAGAGTAATTTTGTGCATCCATGCGCAGCCTTTCGTGGTCAAGAAAATGTTTTTTTTAAGTGCAAATGGGGAAAAGTAAACCGGGACAGCTATCGAATATGATGGGGAAAGTTGAGTAGTTCATGTTAATATGAATAGGTTTAATATGTAGGCAAATGTTAAAAGGGGAGTGGATCATTTGGAAGTGGTCTATCACACATGAATCGGAGGGGAGGCGAGCGCAGAGCATAGCGACAGACTGACAATGGTGTGAGAGTGTCAAGAGCTCAAGAGGCAGGAAGGCCTGATTAAGTGGTAGGTTGGTCTGGGTTGTGACAGAATTGATACGATGACGTCAATCTGATAAAGAAAAAGGAGGCGACAGGAAGAAGAGACTGTTTTTGAGGACGTAAAAACACCAAGAAAGAGGTCATGTGAGTTTAACAAGATGTAAACATGTAAAAATGTAAGTGGCGGGGTGAAAGTGGTTCCCTGGTATATAAAGTATATATCAAGTTTAAATAGAGCTAGATCATCAAATGCACTGTAATATAATGGCCAATAGAGGAAGCTCAGAGGACCTAAATAGATTTAGCCCAAACCCAGCAGTGCAAGCATATTTTCTACTGCTCTCACCAGAAGCAAGTGAGGCTTTTTACAGCTGTCTTTATCAGGGATTTTACGCTTACAAAATGGCTAGCTCAGCAAAGGACAGAGATTGGAGACAGGGACAAAAGGAAAGTGGAGAGAAAAATAACATTGGAAGGGCTGGCTGAGAATGGCAGAGTACAGTTTGACTGGATGAACCGTACAGATGGTTGTGAAGATAAGAGGAGATGAAGAAACAGTTTAGTCCAAGCACAGACAGAAGAAAAACAATAAACTCTTAAACTTTTTGGGGAAAATATTCTTATTAGCTTTTCTGGCAAGAGTTGAATGACAAAAATACAACCCTCATATCTTCATGCTAAATATGAAGCTACCACCAGCAGCCAGCCAGATGAGCTAGGAAACAGCCTGGCTCTGTCCAAAGTTAACTAGCACCTTAGGCTGGCTAATTAACACAATATAGCAAGCTTGATGCATCTGTACATGAATGGAAGCTAAAAACAACACATCATAGTTTTATGGGGATATATGTGCCGGGCAACCGGGGACATTGTTATATTTAATATGACTTCTTTACAACAATGGCCGGTCACAACTGTAGGTGGCACAGCAAAATTAATTGGTGCATCATCATGGAAACTGTGTGAAATGTCGTGTATGAAGCTCGCTGAGTTCCTGAGTACTTGCTGGTTATTCAGTGGCTGCTGCTGCTTGTGGTTAGTTTCATTTGTGACCAAAACAAAGATAATAAAAGAGCTTTTGGAGCACTGGTTCTCATTCACAGCAACATTATACTGTAAATAAATTTCATGGTGCAACATCAAGGACTTTCCTCAATTTGGGCTTGTTCATTTCTCTTAGATCTCTTAAAGGTTACTACCTTCAAGAGGGTTTACAGTTGGACAACTGTGTGTGTCAAACTTCCACGCTACATGAAAACACTGTGTGAATATACTTCTGAAGTGAAAAGCAACTCGAGAATGACACGTTTTCTCAGCCATCCTCCACACAGACCTCCACATCCAGCCATTGCTGCAGGAAGAGTAATACTGCCTGCCTGATCGAACGTTAGCATTGTATGTAAATCTTGAGGTACAGAATGGCCAAATATGGAAATGATTCCTGGGGATACTGGGCCGGGGAATGCATTGCCATAGAAATGAATAATGCTTGTGTAACCCAGCCAGGAGTCGTAGGAATGGTCTGGCTGTTATTTCCACAATACTTTCAGCGTTCTCTGTAATGCTTTAGGGTCTAACAGCAAAAGTTTTCCCATCATCTATTGATGTTTTCTGACTCCAGCAGATGAACTACCGGGAAAGTGTTCTTAGATCCACCTCAGGCAAGATAGAGGGCATCCGTCAACTGTTGGAGTAGAGAACTCATTTCTAAAAGCCAAGATGGTTTAGCAGAGTTTATTCTCAGATTATCTCACACTCTGTAACGTGCTGCTGGGGTCAAAGTGTGGTTTTATGAGCCGGGGTCAACTGCTGAGGAAATCCAATACAGAGAAGGAGATGCTAAGGCTACTCAGGCCAGGTTTGAGTGTGCCTCCTTAACATGCCATGTCGTGACACTGCAGTGAGTTTCACTGAGAATGTGTGGGCAACTTTCATCACAGATAAAATAGGAAATACACTTAATGGCTTTCTTACAGAGAGATAAACAGACAAGTATGGAGCTGGAGCTGGAAATTATTGTTAAACATCCTAAATATTCAAACCAGTGTTCCTTAACTCACCTAAATTTTCCATTTTGGAGTTTTTTTTTTCCGGCTGAGCTGCCACTACAAATTCAAGCTGCACATTGAATCATTCATGAAGTTCCTCAACTGTCATCATAAATCTTTGCTCCATTTCTTTTATTCCCTGGCTGGCTTTCTTTCTAGTGCATGTGAGGGTTTGATAAAAATGTGTGCTGAGTTTGTCTGTCCATCTGTCATCTGTCTGTCACATGTGATACTGCAGGTGATAAGTCACTCAACACCGGTCTGATTTAGATGATACTTGGCAGGGTAGTGCAATTTCTCACTGTGTTTCAACTCTAAAAAGTTACGCTGAATATTTAAAAGGCAAAATTTGAATGCCTAACACGATGAAACAGATGACACTGGAGATGAACCTTGGAGGAATGGTGTTTTTTTTTTTTCCGGCTCTGTTTTCAGGGCTTTAGAAAAGTCCCACTGATTTGCTTGATAGAGGTACTATTGATGAAGGTCAAACTAAGGTCATCTTTTTGGGGTTTTGCTGTTATTGTTCAATTTTTAATTATAATTTTTAACAGATTTGGATGAACAGTTGTGTCCTTTGTGCCAGTCAGATAGTTTGATATTATCTAGCTGTATCTTTCTCAAAGGTTCAAAGCAAATCAGAAATACTATGTGACCCAGAACATATTGGCTGTGTCTGAAATCCCTCGCTCACTGACCATTCCCTACATGGCTAACATGTACTGTGTATGACAAAGATAATGTTTTAGGTGAGGTTTTTGTATTAATTAATCTATAATATGTTTGAAAAGTTGAAAGCAGCAATAGATTTAGTGATTGTTTTTATCTCATTGTCTTGAGATCACAAGTTATCATGTGGTAATAGTTTAATTGTCTTGAAAACAAAAGGTTTTTGACCTTTGTTTTGTTAAAAAATAAATGTAATTCTGAGATAAGGAGATTCTAAATCTAAAAATGACTGCAGCAATGGCCAATCTTGGCTTGCATAGAAAGCAATTGTTGATATGATCTTACACACAAGGAAATATTATTCCTCCTCTCAAACCAGCCAGGGAGATTGTTTGAGATGTGGCAGTGCACGAATAAATGCACAAAGATCATCTTTACACAAGCTGGGTGAAAATTTAAAGGACAAAAAGGAAACAATGACAGTATCAGGTAACACAGTTGTCCTTTCTTTAAACAGGAAATCCTCTCACACTGGTGCCCCACAGCTGATCAGCAACTCTCTGTCAATATTATGAATGCCCAGAGCTGCATCTCCTGTGTTTGATTCAGAAACCCACAACGGAGGAGCACAGACAGACAAAGAGGAATGTGTTGCCAGGTGCAACAAACTGAAAACCTCCTCTGATGGGAACATCATGGGAGAAACCAAAGAAACAGACTGGAGCGGGAAGACAGAGGAATGTGTGGAACAAAGAGGCACGTCTGGGGAGAGAATCCCAAAAGCCCGAGATCTGCTGCCTCATTGGCAGCTTAATGGTGTGTGTCATAAATGGTGTCACCACCTCATCTCCACCCCCACCCCCCCAAACCCTCATTGCTACACACCCTCCACCACCCGCCCCATCCTCATCTGTCTCCACACAAGTCCCTCCTCTACTGCTGTCAAGCTCTTTATCCTGAGCCTGGCAGATAATATTTCCAGTCCCACAGCAGAAGATCCCATCTCCTTCTGTTCAGCTACAGCAAGCATTAGCCAAGATTTACAATTTTTGTTTGGGAGAAAAGAAAGAAAATCTATGCTCTATTCACTGAAGTCACCAATTTATGTTTTTAAGATGTCTACATAAAAACAATAAGATAAGATAAGATATTCCTTTATTAGTCCCATGATGGGGAAATATACAATAATGGGAAGTAGCAGTTGAAAGCAGAGGAAAGGTTGTGAAGGTAGAGAAGACTAAAATACATAGGAAGTGTATTGTCAAGAGAAAGAAATAGAACTTGAAGGAAGAATACAACACAAAAATGAAGATTAAAGTTGAAATAGACACTATTTTTTAGCTTTAACTTGTCCCACCTAGTGTTTCCAGGTACTATTACAACCGCTAGCAGCCTGGCCAATGTCAGCTAGTCAAAGTCCTCTGATAAAAGCAGAGTTAAACATCTGGTAGTACTGATAAGAGGACAGGTTGTGTTACTGGTCAAGTAGAAAGAAACCAACTGAATGTTGGCTTGGAATTCTCTCAGTCTCCATTGAGTAGATGCCCACCTGAGGTTTCCTGGTTTTTATCACTCTCCCCAGGGCTGTGCAATCGACACGACCATATATATCATGTGATGACAGGAAAAACAATTGTTTCATATAATGCAATCTATCATTTATTTTGTTGCCAACCCCTGGTGATGAACCAAAAAGAACCCCGTAAAGCCAGGCCGGTTTTCTGCAGCCAGATTATGGAGGTAAATCTGGTGTTCCTGGAGTTTCTGTCTGTGTGTGGTGGTGGATAGCTGCTGCTGATAGTGTCATCATAGTGACTTACACTTACACCATAATGACACGATGAAGCAAAAGAAAGACTGTTTAAAATGGACTTTCATGAGGACCTGCAAACTTTATTCTCAAACAAAATCCTACTTTCATTTCTGTCCTGCTTGTAGTGATGAACACAGCTGTAACAAATGAGTCACACCTGCAGAGCGCTGCCTCCTGTGGGTGGGAGTATGAATCACCCATCAACCTGCCGCCATACAGGCAGACAACTGTCATGTGATCAGACTGGAAGATATTTCGTTTGCAGCTAGAGAGAGAGAGAGAGACTGATGTAAGGTCTCCAAGGCTGAAACTGATGTATTTTGAGTTTTAATTGCCAACTTTCTGGATATGTACTATATATATAAATGGAGTTTTTAAATTTCTCTTAAATGGAAAGCATCTAGAATTTTTTTGTCCCAATTGGAGGTCTGATGAAAAAGAGTATGAATGTTGCAGTTATTTTGGGCTGTTCTTTTATTATCTAAAATAATATGCACAACTAATATGTGTCTTCTTTGTGTTACACACAGTCTGTGTCTTTAGTGTGTCTGTACTTTACCACCAGATTAATGCGTCAGCTAACACTAGCATTGACTCCATAAGAATTAATAGACGTTTGTTCGCTCAGCCTGTAGGGTACATGCATGCATTATAGAGGTCACTAGTTAAAGAATAAACTGGACAGGATAGTGACAATGAAAATTATGCTTTTTAAAAACCAGTTCAGTTGTGACTCTGTGTGGCTTTTGGATGAATTCAGCAACTTTGACAGGATGTACATACACCTACAAAGTGTCCTGAATTTGCTACGCCTCTGATTCACACCTCTGACTTTGTTTTTGTTTGTTTTTTTTGTGGTATCTAGAACATCTACTATCACAAAACTAACACAAACATGTTGTTGTTTTTTCAGAATGCAGACGAGATAATTTAAATTCTTAGCCATGACATTATAGTATTAGTACAGTAAAGAAGAAGAAGTACAGTAAAGAATCTAAAATCAGCAACATCTATTTTGTGAGGAGTTTCATCATTTTATTCTCTATAAGTACAGAAGTGTGACAACAAGGTAGAAACAGTGCAGTGTTTTGTGAGTAATCAATGGATGACTGACTTCCTTATGTTGAGTCGCTGCAGGGATGTGAAAGGGGGGTGTCCTGGGTGACAGATGTGAAACAGGACACCCGCGGGGACAGGAAGTGTGCCTGTAAATTCAAGCCAATCAGAGGATTATTACACATCATCCAGAAAATGGTTCCAAAGAGCTTAGGGAGATTTAATGGATGGAAGAACAGTGAGAGGAAGATTACTGTGAGAAGGATGGACAAACTGAAAGACTTTATTCTTGAATGTTTTACCGGAGGCTAAAGGCTCCAGGCTACATTAGACTCTACTAGCATAACCTACTTGAATGTCTGACTGAACTGTTGGCAGTTGAGTTGCATTGTGGGAAATGTAGGCACCAGGTTTTGACAAGTGAGGGTTGTCAAAGCCTTGAATCTTGTGAGAGTCTCTTCATCCTGGTGATGCAAAGAAACCAAATAACATGTGTCCATGTTGATTTTACCAGATCATATGTGTGCATGTTGTAACCTCTGTGCTTTATCAGGCAACAATAGGAACAACGGGGCAAAAATAAACCCACTTAACACATCCAGCAAGATTCAATCTGGATTGAACTAAATGAAGCAGCCTGAATCACCTCATCAGCTGCTTCATTTTCAGAGTATGGAAGCTGACCTGAGGCACTGCTACACATAGGCTGAAAACAATGACGAACGACCGAGAGAGACGAGGAAACTCAACACTGCCTCAAAATATATTGATCGCTAATGATTAATCGATATCTTATAAGCAATGCTGAAAGCTTGCCCTGAGTAAGATCCGCTTATGGATTTTCAACCAGCTTGACTTTTGTTCTGCTTGATAAGGCTGCCACAATGCTACCACTCAGTCATTCCAGCTACGCTTCATACAACGTCATTACAACGTTGTGCAACAACAATAAGACCCCCGATCAATACTTCCAATCAAATGTAACCGTACATGCATTTATAGAGAGGACCTCGAGGTCACTCAGAGACAAGAGCACTCATTGTAGTAGCTGTGAGAGAAAAATTGACTCATATAAAGATCCCGTAAATGCTCGATAGAACTGCAGTCTCTGGGAACTGCACGCAATAATGAGTTACGGTGCAGTTTCACAGGTGTTAATGGATTCAGGCTGCCGTCACATAATGGTAATTTGCATGAATATGCAGCACAGACAAAACATGAGCAGTGACATTGTCAATCATCTCATGTAAATGTTTCTAATTTTATAACATCTTCACTTGTTCACGGCTGAGCTGGTGACTAATGACTGCGCTCTGAGCGCTAGCTATCAGGGCTGTGGTGACGGTGTATTGTCAGGGAAACAGTGCTACATCTGCACCATAGCATATCCATATGCTCGGACCGCAAACGTGGGGTTTATATGAAAACACATGTATCTTCGGGATTTACGCAACCGTAAAATCCCCAGTCAGATTTCATTAGCAGCAGAGTCATCAGAGAGGCTGCATGTACAGTATGTGGGGGCGATGAATATAACATATTTACTGTACACGCAGGGAGGAAAGTTCGGAGAGGATATAACAGTGAGCACAATACTGCATCTAATGTGGCTCACTGAGCATGTTTTACAACCACTGCCTCAATTACATTTTAATAGGCTTGATCTCGCACAGAATGACTGAAGCAGAGTGTTTGGATTGTTTTTAACAGCTTATGGGATACTCATAAAGAAATAAATGCTCATACCCTATATATGTTTTCCCCTCCTCGCACAATCAAGCAAGAGAGGTGAATCCAGTGTTATCACAGTAAAACACATTATTCTCTATGAAAGAGAAAACTTCAGTCAAATCACTACCTATTCAAATTGATAATATTGATTTTAGGCTACGTGATGAATATGTGTTAGTAATAATAATGGTGCTGAAGGACGTAGACTCGACATGAACCCTCCTCACAGAGGTGTGTGTGTGTGTGTGTGTGTGTGTGTGTGTGCGGTTGAGATGAAGGTTGTCTTTGTCTGTCAGATAAAGACAGGCTCTAAGAGCAGTCATTTCTCCCTTTTACAGGCCACTGTAATCTGACCTCACTGTTTCTGAGACCGGAGCTATTATGCACTCGTGGTTTGTAACAGAAGGGCCGACAATTTCCACCGCTACTGATGTGCTCTGAAAATGGGTCTAGGAGTTATTTTGATGTTTGTTTGCCATGGATCAGATCTTAGTGTAAAAAAAACAACACCTTAACATCACTTTAGTTTCCTTAAATCCCCACAAATGTGCAAGAAAATAGGGTGTTGCAAAGCTGGCGTTATATTAGGTCTACTTTGCCGATTTCTCTGCTGAATTAAATGGTTTAAAAGAAACAATATGACGTCTGAGTACAAAGTACAAATGACCAGAGGAAGCAACACAAATAGGGTCAAGTAAATATCACTTGATTCAGCTTCATCTGTTGGGCTGAAGACTTTAATAATGACAACAGTCAGTGGTTGTAGAGTTGGATATCAGTGAACGTCAAATTCAGTTAGGGGAATTTTCCTGCAGATGTTTTCGCTCCAAGTTCAACTTCTATGAAGTGGAGCATTGCAAGTTCCTTGTGGCCCATTTGCATGCCATCTTGGCACGAAGATATAAAATGCTATTTATGCCATTTAATAACCTTTTGTGTAACTTGGCTTGCCCAGAGTATAAAGTAATCCACAAAAGAGATGCAGCAAGATCTTCAATTAGTCATGAGACATTCATGGTATAAATCTTGAATTTACTGTATTAACATGTTGTCATCATTGTGGCTTCAACATATATTTCTTTAGAGGATTAGAAACAAGTGTCCTGGATCTATTCTAAAATGTTCATACATACCACTGTTAGTCTGGATGGATGGGTGACTGCCAGATCCTGTGGGCGGTGACTGTATTTCTATTTTTCTATGGTGTCCTTTTGTCCACAGGGACCATCAAAATCAACACGAAAGGTTTTAAGAAAAAAGAAACTAAACCATTAAGACCAACCAACTACAAAAGCGTCTCTGGGTAGTGAAAATAAGTCCTGATCGTAGAGTCATAGTAGTTAAACAGCACAATACTGAATTATATGGTATATCTTTTTTTACCTTACTCACAGAGAAGCATAAATCCATCTTGAGAGAGGCTTTATATCTTGTTTTTTCTGCTGTTTAACTCAAATGTGCTGCAGATGAGTGCATCACCACCTGACAGTGTATCCTTATTGTGACCTCTACATTCACTGTTCCAGTAAAGCTGCGTCTAATAAAGCTACGCCTTTTGTCACAACTGGAGGGTTTTATAGAGCCTCAGAAAGGATGTGGAGGTGTTAACATTTCCCAGCCGCACGGCAACGTTTGCTACATCCCAGCTCATTACAGCTGTGCTCAGATAATTACTGTGGATCTGATTTACTTTAGTCTCAGTTGGTCCTCAGTCTGGGAACATTTTTCCATCTATGATCATGTAAATCTAATCACCTCTCACATGTCACAGTCTTCATGTCGGCACAGTGGCCACGAGATCTCCAAACTCCAAATGTTAATGGGCCTTTTTTTACATGAGCCCATAAAAACAGGATTGATTCCTCCCCAGGACTTTTGCATGTGTTACTGTTGAATCTAGACTGCCTGTGTATAATCAAGGGGTGACCTGTGTTTTTTTTTAATCTTGCAGACCCAACAGTATCACGTCTTGTAAGATCTGTTGTTTTATTTAATCTATGATGTGTCCTGACTTCCTGTTTTACTTTGTAGTTTTCATTTCCCTCTCGTTTATGGTAATTTTACTTCCTGTCTTTGTGTGTTTTCCCGCCTGTCTGTCCGTCCTGATTGTTTCCACCTGTGTTCACTTACCTGGTGTGTATATATAGTCCACATTTCCCTTTGTCCAGTTTGTCTTGTCCTTTGTGTCAGACAGCCAGCGTTTAGTCAAGTCCTTATGATTTTATTTTATCTTTGTAAGAGCTTTTCTTTGTGGTTGTGTTTTAGTCAAACTTTTCCTCTTTAAGAGTCATTTTTTTGTTCTACAGGTGTTCTCCTCTGTGTTTGGGCTCATGCCACAGTCAGTTATCAGTTTCATTTTTAAAAGAAACGACAAACACATCTGAGGAGGCGAGTATCGGAGTGGAGCGAGGTTATTCACAAGAAAGTGGAGGAAACATGCCACAAGTCACAAGAGGTCTGCTTTGGAGGAACCCGTCAAGGTTAGTTTTAGTCCATTAAAGGTTCAGTTCACTAAAATGACATGATTCCTCACTTACACTTACTCATACCCAAGCATGTAGCTTTGCTCTCATGTTTCCAGGGATGTTTTGACAGACAGTTTTTTGACTCCACTCAAAAATGACTGAATATACCATGCAGGATTTTAACATTTCTCATTAGAGCAGTTTCCTGTTAAATAAACAGTGTTTCTCCTTAAACAATGTTGAGATTTCTACAATATTTGATGTGTATAGTCACGCTCCCCACCTTAGTCTTGAGGGCAGATTGTCCTGGAATTACTGAATATTTTACTTGCCTCATTGCTGATCCTCTTGCAACTCCCTCTGGCAAACTAATGGTAGAGGATGCACATCATCATTACACACTGATGCACATCAACTCATCAAGATACCCCTCTGTCCTGTTTCATCGACACGACATTCTTTTAATGTGATATTTTAATACATTTATACAAGGAGTAACACGTTGGACATTGTCAGGGATGTAACAAACACCTGGACATGTTTCTATCATTGTCCCTGGTGTCTTCCCCACTCCACTGCCCCTTGTCCAGATGGAGACAGTCATTCAATATATGGCTTAAAATAATAATAGGAACTCTTTCTCCTAATCTAAAAAAGTGCTTATATTGTTTGTCTGTGCTTTTGTGCTCTATAGTCACTCTTTTTCATGTGTCTTTTATATGCCTGAATGAGACTGACTGTGCATTGTCCCCTTTTTTTAAAAAATAAAATTAACTTAAACATAAGAGATATATATATATATATATATATATATTAGAACATGGTAATTAAAAAAACATAAGGTTGATTGTACCACAGTCTTCCACAAAATGTTTGTATCTTGGGCAGTGTCATACAGTGTGACTGTCAATCATCTCTCTCTATGTGACTCATCCAGCGTTTGCTGTCTCATTCATTCACTACTAAATATATTATTTACATGAAATAGTTTGCTCTTCAGTCTGCAGCTTGCATCATCCCTCCACTGTGTCTTAGGGCATTATATAGTGTATAAATTTGCACACTGTGATCGTATCTACTTGTATGACCTCCAGTCTGATGTCTGTCTCCTTTCAAGCACATTCAGACTGCATAGAACAGCAGAAATGTACAGTTTTCTTAACACTGTCAAACCCTTCTCCCCCCCTCTCCAGAACACGTGTGGTCTACTTTCCATCTAAACTCTGCTACGGTGAAGACTCTGGCATCTCATTTAAAAGCCAATAACTCCCTGCAGGGAAGGCCAACGCTCCCAGGTGAGGTGGGATTCCGAGAACAGTGCTTAAGTAGTCGAGGCAAATCTGTCAGGGAAAGCTGCTAAAACTCAGCACCACGGGGACTGCACATTTCCCACACAGTATTACAGCTTAACTCTCTTCACTTTCTGTTAGGTTACTTCCAATCAAATATACTGGGTACATAAAAAGTTTAGTCTACACAAACTCCCTTCCATCTCTCTCCTCTTCCACCTTGCACTCCCCTCTCGTCTGTGAATGGTGTTTATAAATGAGCAGGCCAAATTAGACAGACAGGGCTTTTTGGTGCTGTTAAAGAGGTCAGATGTTTGATTGGCATTGTGCTTTGGCTCTTGCAGCTCCACATCAACTAGAGACCATGCAGTATGTTAATCTCAAATCAAATGTGCTGACATGCTCAGATGACCTTTGAATGTCAGAATCTGACATTTTACAGGCCCACTAACAAACTAGAGTGCCTTCCCACAACAACTCATCAACAACTTCCTCCACTTTTTTTGATTGGCTTACAGTACTACACCATCCCATTTCAGCTTAAAATGTCCCTAATTGTTTAATTCAAGTGCTGTTCCTTATTGACTGTCTGAATACCCTATTATTTTTACAAAGGTTAACATTTTAAAGATATGAATCAGAACTGTCTTGTGTTTTGGGATAAATCCAACAAGTCTCGAGATGGATGAGTCTTCTCAAAGCAAGTTCCATGTGAAGAGAAGTCGACACAAAGTGGAGTCACAAGTTTTCATAAAGCAAATTGCAGGTAGAGATTTTATGTCTAAAGTTTAGACTATATCACAACCTTCAGCAGCAGGTGGAGTTCGTACAGTTGTCAAAACATAGATGCTCTAATTTCTCTGAGCGCTTCCAGGATGTTTCATGTATGTCGGCCTACTAGCTGAGATTAAAACTCATATTACCGATCTAAAGGTATCTACATCTACTGCATGTGTGTTCCACATCATGATTTATAGCAAGTTTTCAGATTATGTATTGTGTTGTGGTTTTGTTTGAAGAGCTCATTGTGTTTCTTAATATTTTCATTCAGTGTAGCTCTTCACACATAAATCTTCACAGATAATTTGTATCATAGTTATTGGATAAACAGTATGTGATATGAATATGCTGTGAACTATGTATGTACAGCCAAAAAAAATGAAGGGGAATTGCTGATTGGTCCTCAGGGGGGAAATTGCAGCAACAAACCAAATTGCTAGATATAAAATATATGCTGCAGAGAGAGAAAAGGTGCAGGACAGAATACAATCAGTAGTTAAACTCTATATAATACCATACCTTACATGCAATAGGCCACTGTGAAACTGTATCTTGCCAACCTTAAAAATAGAGCACATTTAATGAAATGGGAAAGTAATTGGCTCTAACATTTTGTTAATCTGTAATTGGCCATCAGTAAGTGTTATTCGAGGGCCCTAGCTATAGAGTGGGAACTACTAATTGTAATGACTGTAATAAGGGGATGGATGATGGCAGAACCAGACTGAGTTCTTGGTCTGGCAGCTTGCTGCACAACAAGAAAACTCTCCAACTGACACAGGGAAGCAATCTGTATTAGAAACAGGGCCTCCTGGATGCAGATGGCACTGCATTTACATTTAGGTACCTGCAGCTGATATTAGTCCTCATAACCCCAAATTAGATTGATATTGTTTTGAAACCCGCGTCCAATAAGTAGTCAATAACAGAGTCAGACAGGTAGCATCCAAGCCTAATGGGGATTTATAAAGAGACCCAACACAGCACTTATGGCTTGTCAATTTGCAACAGATGGATCGCCTCTGCTGGACCGTGGCTAGAGCCCCCCCCATAGGCCGGCCTGACACTTGCTTGGCCGAGGCCCAATGATGCAGCACTATGGTGACCAATGAGCCAGGTCGACACTGACTGGATGGGTTGTGGCCCCTGAGGAGGACTTTTAGTGTTAGTTGCATACAGCTAATTTGAGTAGATGTTTTCTGGTTTCGCCTCGTCTGGATGTGACTGAACCATAAAGATAAGAGATGACATGCCATTAATCAAACGCTGAGAACTTCCATTTCTAACTCTACAGAAAACCAAGAAAAGTCGGACTAGCCTGAAGCAAAAAAAAGAGTAAAGAGTAAAAGAAACTATAGACATGCCTTGGCAGATGCACTATACTCTAAAAACAGTTCTCTCTGTAAACAGGGCTCTGCCATAAATTCCTCTTTGGAGGGGCTGGAGTGATTGTTTTCAGCTCTGTGATACTTCAGCCTCATTTTTCACTTCAGTTTGACACAGACTCCAATGAACTGCTTGACCTATTTCTGTAACCCTTAAGGTCGACACAGTGGAAGGGATGGACGGGACTGGAGAGGTTAACAGTGGTGCAGCTACAGTCAACTAGGCCGAGCTGACGAGCGGCGAAGGAGCTGATGGAAATAAGACAGAACGATGCATATTAAGTGAATTATCTCTGTGCTGAGAGCAACAGAGTCTGTGATCCAGCTCCCCACCCCCTTCATTTGGCCTCCCATCTCCAATGAATCTGATATACATTTATACCATAGTCTTTGAAGTCCGTGCCTTGTCTGTTCTCATTGACATGAGCTGATAATGGGGGCATAGTTGGTAGTTGGAGTTGATTTATGGCAGATTGCTGTGACAGAATGCCAGGGGTTGTGCCCTGTAATACAGAAGGCTGAAATGAGTCGCCTGTTTGCAGTATGCAGGGGGTCTAGCCCTGGTCCTGGCTCAAAGGTACTGAATTGATATACAAAATGGGTACTCTGTACGCCTCGAGGCACAAAGACACAATGTGTGGTCAGACGAAAATGAATTTAACAGGATCTAATGCGACTGAGATGCATCGGGTTGCACCAATGTCTCATGTTTGTGTCCCTATTCTAGTCTTCCCCTTTCTTCTTCTGTCTCTCTGCTATTTATTGCCTTTACTCAGACTTAGACTAACAGAGGCAGGTTTTGAAAAGAGCATACATAGCACATTTTCCTTAAATCTGTGTGTGGTGTGGTTTGTAGCTATTAACAAGACACTGAAGCAATTTAGAAGAATAACTGCCAACTATTATAGCCCTCTGAAAACAGGTGCCAGGTATTAATGCAGATGGCCATTGCTATTCTGATGGTAATGCTGGAGCTTCACGAGGCTGAGGTGTGCTGTTAAGCAGCATGTGGGATACCTAATTATACCTCTTACATATGGACAATCAAGAACACACTCACCTTGAGCTGCGGTTTTACAGCTTAATGGAAAACTGATCTCATTATTATACAGCATACACAGTCTAAACTACAGGTAAAGAAGCTGTACATTGTGCTCCTGGAAGCAGCAATTTCACCTATGCATCATAAGAGACCCACCACGGGCCCCTTACAGCATCAAACATTTTTATCCACCGTGAAGGTGCAAAGTGGTTTGTTATAAGCTAACCTATGAAAAGGTTGCCTTCACAAGACAGTATTCTAACCACTAAAGTTCAGCCCAACCCTGTCTATAAAATGTTTCTGAATAACTGCGTAGGTTTGCTTTGTATTATCTTCACTGGCAATGTTTTTTTTTTTTTTTGTTTTTTCTTTTTTAAGTTAATCCATACTGGTCCAAATGTACAATTCAACTTTGGTGGACTCTAACATGCAAGTTTCTGCCATGGAGCGACACAAACGGTCTCACCTGAGCTGCCATTTGAGGTCAGATTACTGATTGTAGCCTGGGAACCAGACAAATCTGCGTGCTCATGTTTTATTTCCTCTGGCACAGATATCTGGCAACCCTCTCGTTCATCCAGATTTTTCTGGCTGGGTCGGACCAATCACAACAGTTTAATCTAATACTGGGAGGGTTCGATACATTCGATACGGTGACTGACAGAGGAGTGCCGCTGAGGCATCTTCATAACTGGCTTCAGTTTCCTGTTGAAAAGCACCGTCTGATGGCAGTGGAAACTAATGCTTTTCTTATGTAGGCCTATTTTCTTATGAATAATAATAATAGTAATTTGTTTGTATAGCACCTTTTTAAAAACAAAGTTTACAAAGCTTTGCCTGACAGCAAAACAGGATATAAGAATATCAGAGAGCCGCACAGTGAGGCCAAACAAAAGCAAAGATTACAATGAATTTAGAACCTACATGCAAAACTAAGAGCAATAAAATGACAATAAGAATGAAACAAATGAATGAGTGAATAAAAGATCTGCACTGAGTAAAAGGACATAAAAAAGACATCACATAAAAGCGAGTCAGTAAAAATCACTTTAAGAAGTGATTTAAAAGGAGTCTGTGATCCTGATCTCGTCAGGCAGGTTGTCTCAAAGTCGAGGGACTCTGATGGCAAAAGCACGGCGGTCATCTTTAGATTTAAGCCTCGACTCTGGAACAGCCAGCAGGGCCCCCGTCTGAGGATCTAAGGCTGCGAACTGGCTCATATGGGCTCAACATTTCTTCAGTGTAGTTTTGGGCCAGACCCACACATGCTGTACACGTGATCAGTAAAGTCTTAAAATCAATAAAAAGCTGCTGTGTGACCAATGAAAGCATTGGTTTGAATGGATAAGTACTTCATATAATCCCTCTTCAAAAGATCCAAGCTATCCCTGCTTTAGTTGATTAGGACGATGTGTTTGCTGTACTTCCCTGGCATGGTTACGGTGAGGGACTTGGTGAGGTTTTAGTCGTGTTTTGCTGCTCTGATTGGTTGTGGCTCTACCCAAATTGCATCCAGAAGCACTTTGGTCTGCGCCCATTGATGATGCCTCTTGGAAATTGAAAATGAACAGAGAGGTTCCAGAAAATTTCACATTTGTGAATTGGTCTGGTGACGCAAGACTAGATTAGTAGCGTGGTACCATGCACTTTAATGTACTGCTGCTTTGGTGATGGTGACGTTTAAACTACTTCACTAAAGAGTGATGGTTGCAGCTAGATGTGAGAAAGCAGCCGATAGTTCACATATGTCTCTTGGATTAACTGTGTTGAGGTGGCTAATTAGTTTGCTTGATGATTTTGCATAAGGGAGAGAGAATACACTGGCAAAGTTGCATATCTAAGAGAATTTACCTTACAAAACCAATGCAAAACTTTGTGAAAAGACTTATTTGGCTGAGGATGGAAAAAAAAAAAGCACGACTCTTTAAACGTGACTAATATCTCACAGACATTGTGATTTGCCTGAATCTATAACTGTAATTACTGTCAGGCTTTGTGCTGTATAGCTCCCACAATTATGCAACACTCACAGAACTCTGAAGAAAAATGGCTTTCTAACTGAATGTGGCTTCACAAGAGCATTTTAACGTGTAGATGTAAGGTCATATGAAGCCAGATATAATGATGCACATTCAGATAATCTTTTATGGAATCATGTGAGTGTTGATAAGTCTGAGTGATAAAGGTGAAGCTTTGCTGTTTAATTACTGACAATAGAAAAACCCTTTAGTCCTTCTTCCCTATAAACCCCAGCAAATGCTGCACCCCTCTACCCCAACTGGCCATCTGTCTATACAGTGAGCAATACACTCGTAATATGCAGCCAAATGGAGCTGTCATTCTCATCTTCATCACACAAACATGCCAGTGCACACACTACAGTAAAAATATTAACATTACTGAATGTGTGTGTGTGAGTGGGGCTATATGACAGGGAAGTGGGAAGCTTGTTGACAGAGGTGTGGAGGTTGAAGCTGAGGTTTTTTTGTTGTTCGCCTGTAAATGGTGGCAGGTGTTTGAGAGGTAAAAAGTCCCTCTAATGAGCAGAGCAGCCCTGCTCTGGCAGAGTTGGGATTGGTTGGGGTGTTGTGGGGAGGGGAGGGGGGGGCGGCGGCACCGGTAAAGGTCACCTTCTCTGAATCTTGTAGGGCCTGCCACAGAAATCAGCAAGAAAATAGGAGAGGCTGGCATGAACTACTTGACTTTGGTCAGGATGTAAACCAACGAGGGGATGTGAAAGATGATACAGGTATTGAATTCTTGTCCTGAAGCTGCCAGTGGACGAGACTTCATGCCAATAATCAGCACTGCTAACACTTCTAATAATATTAGTTCATGTCTGATTTGTATAGAATCTGATTTTTTAAATGTCAAATGTAGTAAACTATAATAAAAGATTATTTTGCAGCTCTTTAAGACGGGGTGGAGGTTTTGCAGGTTCTAACAGACTGTTTGATAAAATCCTCCCATGCCACACAGATAGGGTGTCTCTGAGCTGAGCGCTGGCAGTAAATTTGTTTACTGATGAGTTAGACCCACATCTGTTTTATTGCTTTAATGAAATCAGTTTTAATAATCTTATAAGAACCTGTCCTTTATGGCTAAATGTATAAAGTTTATTTAAAATCTTTCCCATAGTTTTATTTACTTAAACCTAACCTTATTGTGTTAGTTTTAATAATCTCTTGATAAACATTGGCAATGAACACTGAAAAGGTTATTTGAACGTGGGCCTGATTAAGGCGTTGCTACATGAATTACTAAGACTAGAAAGAATATTTTACAAGAAAAATATAATTTAAACAATGGATTTCACATCAACCACGTAATGTTGCATAAACAAAATCAGCCTCAACTCTAAATGGGTGCCATGGATTAAATTTGAGCTCGGGACTCCAAGGAGAAAAATTGTTTTGATTTCACGCCACAAAGAGTAGTAGAGAGACGGATTCTCCGAATTTAAAGCAGTTGTTTCTACATGTTCTCCCAGCTGTTTGCGTGGGTTTACTTCCCACACTCTAAAGGCTTGTAGCTTTTCATGTGCAAAAGTCTTAATTGCATATAGATGTGAGGTATGAAAGTGCTTGTTTGACTTATTGTTTGCTCTGTAATGAGCTGGTATCCTGTCCTGGGGGGTTCCCTGCCTTTCATGCGCTGCACACTGTGATAGGCCACAGCTGTGCTTTCTTGTGCTGTGTTCTCCTGTACGGTAGGGCTCTGTGCTGTACTGCTCTGTGGTACACTGTATTGTGACAGAATGAGTGAGTCTTTGCTGACAGAATGAATCCTCCCATCCTTCGCTGTGACTGTTACATAAGCTTCAGTGTGACTGTGAAAGCTGAAGACACAAACAGGTACAGAGCTGTGCTGTCGGGCGTTACTGCAGTCGGCACGTCATCGGCGAAGTTCCATCACCGTGTTGTGCAAAGGGAGATTACAGGTGAATTATGTTTGGCTCCTGTCGGGAATCTGAGTCACAATTTCCCAGCAAATCTCACTAAAAGGAGGACAGCAACTTCACAGAAATAGAACACATTGCTTAAGAATCCCCAGAAGGCCTCAACTAACAATGACAACAGTGCTTGATTCTTACAACGTCAGGAGTTTTGCCTTTCGGGTGGTAACACAGAGAGGTCAAGGTGCTAATCAAAGTATTTATATATTAATACGTATGTCTGGTAAATGTATGCAGATGTGTGCTTTAGATTATGACACATCTTGTATGCAAAGTTCACTGTTTCTCCTTTTGATACCTGTGATGCTGTTTTTGAGTGCTACATCTTTTAAGTTCTCCATTGTTGCACATATGCAGTCCACAAATCACAAATATGGCAAAATACCACTCAGACTTCTAAGTGATTAAATAAGCATCCTTGACCCCAGAAAAAAGAAGATAAAAGTAGCCTCTCATTTCAAGCCTGTGATTAATTTAATAAATGAATGCTGTTGCTGGCAAATGTTATCACTGTTACCCAGGTAATTCACCTCACAGTGACTTTGTGAGCGTCAAGCGGAGCCTCATGCACATCGTTACTGCAGGTTGAGAAAGTTTGACAACCCTGTCGTTCTTAGTTATGGTTGCTTTAAGTAGACAAACTGGTTTGAGGCAGAGGTTTAGTGATCCCTTGACAAAAAGAATGAGGTCAATGCATTTTGTGACAATCTGTGGACATTTTGATTGGTGGCAATATAAGAAAAGTCAGAGTATCACCAGAATTATTAGAAATCATCCTCTGGGGACCACGAGTACCCATATCATCAAATACCATGAAAATCTGGGCTGTAGTTAAGATTTTTGGACGGATAAATCAGCGAGCCAACCAACATCAACATCCATACGGGTTCAAAAAATAAAAACATCAACAAAATACACTATTATTCTTTACATTCCTATTGAAACATACTTGATGTGACAGTAGCCTGGGGATTAAGGAATAAGACTTGTGAAATTTTCCAGTCTGAATCTCTGGTCAGTACTGGTAGAAGTTGTCAGGGCCAATTCAGAATCTTTACTACACATGCTCACTTTTAACTTCAGACTAAACACAAGCTGGCAGGGCAGATCTGTAGGGAGCGAGCTGGCTGCTGAGCAGCTCCCAGTATGAAGGTGATTGTTAAAGGCATGACAGGCCCCACCACAAGTTTTTATTTATTTTTTTTTCCATGAGCCTCCTTTAAGCAGAGCTCTGGAACACAAGCATGCAGGCATATCTGCATTTTACAGACAACACAGGATTTCATAGACCAGGCTCTACTATGGAAGCATGGATCGACACAAACAACTGCGGCCACAGTTAATTTATCAACACCCGAATCATATTAAAACTTTCAGTTCAGCTATGCTGTCTTTACTCTAGTCCCGTTGGTTATCCACTTCAGACATTTTAACACAAGCTAAACTCTTAAATGCAAGCATCTAGGACCAGCTTTCACACAGAGGCTTGTTTTAATGGAACCTAGTTCCACAGAATAATGCAGTTGGTTAATGCTGCACAGCCTCAGAAATATGATCATCAGGATTTGGTTTGTCGAATAATGTCGGTGGTGCTAATTCTCCAGTCAGAAAACCATTAGACCACCGCAGAAGAAGTGGGCGCAACAAAATTATGTAATTAAAAAAGCACCAATCTAACCTAACTGTGAAAATCAGTGTAGAAATGTGACATTTTGTTAGTTTCATATATTAATTTAATGAATGTTGCAGTCTCTTCATCGCTCCACAAGGAGGGGATGTTTTAGAAATCCTGCCTATTGTAGTAAAGCTCACCAATAACTGGACGTGTATGTATGCGTGTGCATGTCTTGATTGATGGTTATTGGTTAGAATTCACTTAACTTGACTGTCAGTCAAAAGGAATAAGGTTCTGCGGCCAATGCAGCTGTTGCTTGTGATGTGTAGGTTTATCCAAGCATGCGCTAACCTTATTAAATTGGTCTTTCTGTTGTGTCTTCCTGGTCTGTTGAGGCCGTCGATGGCCTGACAATTTTACATTTTTTGTTGGCCGCTGCCAACAATTTACTTGCATTTGACAGGTGCTAATTTCAGACCCTGACAGTGGGGTTTTTAGGGCTTTTCTCTGAAAACAGCTGCCTGCTACAGCTGTAAACAATACAATGAGAGCAGTAAAGTTGCTACCAGACAGTCAAACGCAGTCTGTAAAGCTGAGAGGAGCTGCAGATTCAGGTGATAATCTGCATGGTTAAAAGGCAATGTGTTTCTGAGAAAAAGTTCTGGAGCTGTTTCGATTGACTTTCCTTTGATAAATAAAGGTCAAAGATTTTTCAGAGCACCTGTTTCACATTCAAATCACACTGTGGGCTGAAAATTAAAGACACAACATTTTAACTGATTGCTCAATCATCATCTTCTAGTTTTATTCACGATGTTTCTAAATGAGTACAGTGTTTTTATTCCAGGTATTCAGTTTGAATGAAACGTACGTGATGCAGCAATAGCATGGTACTGCAGATTGTTCTGTTTAAAATACATCACTCGTATACATTGGTGATGTGCCTCAAGGGCATTAATGAAGTGCAGACTACGAGGGCAGCCAGCCCATCTGCGACGGAGCACACTCAGACATCTGGTGACTTCTTTGAAAGTTCCAAATTAAAGCAGAAAATCATCTAACCTGATTGGCTGGGATGTGAAGCGGAGTGGATTAGAATATCAACACACACACAAATGTATGTGCATTCATAAACATCAGCACACACACACACACACAGACGTGCATTTGTAAATGAGTACCCCAAAGCAAACACACACATGCAAATGAGGAAACCAAAGTAACCAGACATAAAACACACACACACGCGCACACACACACATGCTAATTAATAGAAAACAAACAGTTACTCAGGCGGTCTGTAGGGACTGGATTATACTGTGTCTCTCCTTGCTGAACAAATTGCTCTCTAAATTCAATCAAACACACCAAGCTCTTCTGTGAGTCTACGGGAGGCTGTAATCAGCGTAGCGGAGACTGAAGATGGAAAAAAAAGGACAAAAAAAAAGGAAAAATAAAAAAGTCAGTGCCCTCAAACTATTCAGAGAAATGTTTGTTTGGAACAGAGGCTTAGCAGGCTTCAGGAACAATGTCTTGATTAAGTGCAATTGATATCTGCCTACAGAGAGCTTCAGGCTTCAAGCCTTCACAAGTGAGCAGTGAGCAGCGTGTGAGCTGCAGCCACCAGTTACAGGAGCACAAAACACTCATGTCACTAATTCAAACACTTTAACTAGTTTAGTCAAACTCACTTGCTTTTGGAGAAGATACAGCAGTGGGCAAGTGTTGGGAAAATTAATTTGGTTGGTTTCACAGGGAACATTGCCAGTGACAAGCATATGTAAGTCCACTCTGATTCCAAATACGTATCTTGGAGGGTTTTTAGTTAGCTGTGTCCTGCTTCCTGATTGTTAGAGTTGTGGTGAAAATGCAAAGCGCCTAGTTTATCGTCCATGCAAAAGAAACACCTCTACTTCCGCAAGCAAGGCAATACTACTCATTTAATTTCAAGTAAACTTAAAAGTAGAATGAGGTGGATTTGTCAGTTGAGGTTCATAAACACAGCAGTCAAAGTTGGCCCTTCCTTAAGATGAGCCAGGCAGGAAGGCATAGAGAATCTGGAAACATCCAACATCAACATTTTTTTTGACACCATGGATGACAAGAGGGTCTTAGAAGTGGGAAAACACTTTATCTGTAGGCTACAGCACAACAAAGTGGGATATAAGTGTAATTCAACAACACAATTAAATGGACTAGCTGTATCAAGGAAATTGGAGCAAGTTAACTATAAAATGATCCACATCTGAAACGTTCCCGATGGGGTATGAATGGAATTTCAGCATTAGAGTGCAGACATTGGGTGAAAGCCAATCCTAGATTCACTCTTGTTTTGGAACGAGCTTCATCTATTTGGCTTTGCTCCTCACTATATTTCTGTTTTTGGGCACCGTGTTTGTCATTTTTGTAGCTTCCATTTAGATGATCTGGCCTTCACACTATAAATTTGCAAACATCCATTTAATATTGTCATGTGCCAGGAAACACAAAGCTTTTCAGTTCCTTTTTAATACCTTTACCAACAGGTATAGCAGTGCGTTCTGTGTGACATCTCTGCTGAGAAGACAGTCATTGTGTGATCGCCTAATTATTGATTCAGTGTAGCTGCTATAGACATCTTTATTCTTGAGCGTTGGTCTAACAGCATACAATAAAGTATTGATTGTGGACTGTGCATTACTGCAAAGCAAATTTTAGAGGCATATATAGTCCATTGAAGTGTGAACTGACATGAAGATGTGCAGAAAATATTTCAACTTGAGCCAAAAAGTTGCAGCTATCCCAGAGCTGAATGAAACTGGTTCACACATGTACAGAGGAAAAAGATGAAATACTGGAGGGAGTTCTGAGTTTGGTCAGAGGCTGAACTCACACAGACGGACCGGGTCCCTCAGCCATGACTCGCTAGCTTAAGTCATAAAACATAGTTGGTATATTGGCTGTTTGTGAAATTCTGAACACACCTACAATTTAACTTTATGACACAGAGTAAAATCACAATTACACACTGGTGTAGTAATTCATCAGAACACACAAAGATCCTCAGTGGCAGTGTTTCTTGTGTTTTCATATTTGAAGTCACCTGCAGCACAGTTTAATATGCTGATGCTAACCAGGCGGAGTAACCAGTCACACATCTGAAAAGCTTTTTTAATTCAGCCATGCTCTATAGCAGAAGGTGGCCGTAAGGCACCGGTTTAGTGTTTGACAGTTGCTGTCAACTCTAAAAGATTTGAAAGGGGAAAGAATACTACAGTTTTGTTGTTTGTGCGGTTTCTTTAGCGCATGCACTCAAATAAGCGTACATTGTAAGGCTAGGTCATGTGACTCTCAGAAACAGCCAAAGGCATCGACTGGCTATTTGTCTTTTGCCTTGTTAGCTATGTGTAGAGACGCCCAGCTTGTAGAGAGTAATCAGTAGAGAAGCAGACTAAACAACTGTCTTAAAGTTTAAAATTAAATGAAATTTGATGTAATTTGCAACGACTACATGAAAAGAAAAGAAAAAGCTCGATGTTACATTGCATTTACATGCTCTATTCATGCAAACATACCGGATACCTAGTCTCATTATGAGCGCCATGTGTGAAAACAATGATCCAGTAGAGGAACCAAAGACATTATCAATAATTTCATATGAAAACCATGAGCTTGAAGGTTCCCTCTGAGTAATGTGAAGTAAATTGTGGCTGGAAGCTTCACAACCAGTACAGCACATACAATAAGTGGAACTTTCTGAGTAGAAATAGCTTCTAAAAACATAAAACAGCCACAGGTGATCCACAGTATAATATAGTAGTTTGTGTTTTTTAAGCCAAGCTCTAAGCACAGTGCAGTTTAGCTTACAAACACTACTGCTGACTCAGTGATCTGTGTCTGTCATCTGGCATACACATTTTAATCCCACGATTTATTTTAGTTTCAGTAAATGATTTGAAAAGACTCCCGTGGACCTTTTTTTTTTTTTTTTTAAAGCATCCGCGTTAACACTGACATGACTCCAAAGAAGGTTTAGCCCATTTCTGTCAAAAAACATCAGTGCTGTTTCACCTCCAGATTAAAAGAGTAAATTATTGTGCATAGCCAAGCTAACTCCCATTCACGTGTCATGTGTCTAGAATTTCTTTTTTTCATCACCAGGATGTTTTAGATGTTCCTCTATCATTAACTGAGTAATTGGAGGAACAAGGAAAAAGACAGAAAAAATTAATTATGCTTGCACAATTAAGCAGGAGATCCCACAGCTTTTTCTGTCCTTATGATATTCAATCATGGACGAAAATTGTTTCTGCCACTCACATATTGATTTAATTCTCTCATCCACTGTGTTAATTAACTAGGTATGACAGCTGAAGTCAGACGTTTTCACTGTAAGTATGCCCCTTAAGTATAATTACAAGAGTGCACTACGCTTCACTGGCATATTGAGCAAACAGCAAACCAAGGTAAAACAATGGAAACATCATTTTTCATGCCAAAAATATAAACGGGGTGGAAGTAAAGTAGCCTTTCCGTATTCTGTATCATATCAGTGCTAAACTGTAGAGACAATACTGCCACAATTACCAGCTTGGTCTTCATTTGTCTAATGTAACTAGCAACAAATTAGACTTTCTCCAGCCACTGGGAAATCCAAAAACATAAATAACGTAACAACAAGACCAGTCTGTGCCATTCACAGAGGACTTAATGGAATAAATACAGGCAGCATGAGCATGGATGTTGTCTAAGGACAAGAAACCGCAGGGCAAAGATGGCGTCTATTCAGTACAATGGGAATTGTTGGCCGCGTGCTTACACACTGTTTCTGGGGTACGTATCCCACTGAACAGGCACAGTAGTGTTCATCCCAAACTGTGTCTGGCCCAACTCCACTGGTGAATGCCACAGCACTGAAAAAAAATAATTTTCTGGGCTTTGAAGAAACCCTGTGACTGAAAAATATATAAAACAAAGAGTATCCTGTGTCCTGCTAACACTTTTACAGACATCTCTTTTACAGTGGTGCTCTATGGAGAAAATGCTTTTTGGGCCATAGAGGGTTTTTCAAGTGGTCACTGGGAAAAACTAGAGGCAATGCTGAGCAGTCGGTAATTAATTAAATATCTATTTATCACTGATTGAATAACAGCAGTGGGCTATGGCTTCTAACAGTTTGTACTGTATATATATATACACTACTCACAAAAAGTTAGGGATATTCGACTTTCAGGTGAAATCTATGGAAAATGTAAAAAGTTAATGCGACAGTGATATTATATCATGAAAGTAGGGCATTTAAGTAGAAGCATGCAATGGTAATTTTATTCATCTTAAACAATTTATTGAAAGAAAATCTAACAACAGTGGTAGGTATACCACAACAAAACATTTTCAGTGTCTCAATAAATTGGGACGTGGCCAAAGGACGTCCACTCCTCTCCTTTCTGTGACTCTTCCAGTCTCTGTATCACTGTTCCAACCTCCTGATGACCTCTGTGACCCTCTAAGCTCAGTGAACACCTCCGTCTGAGGACTTCCTGTTTGAAGCCTCCAGTGTTGAGGTGCTGCTGATCAACTGTTAGGTGTCGTCTTGGTCTCATGATGTCAGAATGTGAACAGCAGGATGAGGAGGACTGTTTAAATACCAATTCTAACTGAAGCAGGAAATGTATTGGTGGATTCATGGATCAAACCTGTTGTGAATGTTGCTGTTAAGCTTCTTGTTAGAGAACAGCAGCTGGTGCAGAAAGTACTGAGACACTGAACAGTTGGACATGTGCATTCAAAGGTTTAGAGAAGGTCACATTAAGTTCACCTGGAAAGGTTAGAATGCATTTTAGGTTCATCCTGAAACTTCACCTGAAAGCTGAATATCCCTAACTTTTTGTGAGTAGTGTATATGTGTCTTTTTTATTTATTTTTGGTCTTGTTGTTTGACCCTCATCACTTAAATGCACCTTTTAAATGATAGTGTTTTTTCTTTTAATGCAGCAGGTTAATTACTTTATTATAAAATGTTCCCCTCTCCCAGTGGCACAAGCTGCTAAAGAACCTCCTGTTGTCACTGTTTTGCTTCCTGACCCCACATAGTGTGTTACCTTTCTTTTCAACCCCCCCATCCCCCACCCCATTTACCAGTAATCATCTAACACTGTTCAGGTAGCAGGGGACACACTCCAGATGGCACTGACAAGAATCAGCACTTTCTATTGGCTCAAATTAATTGGGGACACTTTGGTGAAGGCCGTACCTTCCTTTGACAGGCATTTTGCTGGTTCTTTGTGATGCTGCTGACATATTCCACCGCACATACACTGCATGATGGGAAAAATAATGTCTTTGTCACTGTATATGGGGCAGCTGGCAGGAGACATAATAAAGGAGGGTAGTGAGGGGGATATGAAGATTGTACTCGCATGGTGGGCCTGGACCCATATGGATTTTTAAGGGTGATAGAGTTAACTCTGTGGAATGAAGATGCTTATTACCAGCTATAAAGAATATTGGCACATTTTGGCACCATATAATGGTCTCATCCCACTGCACAGATGTACATTATATTCACCTCCAGATCGTTTTAAAAGAGGGCTGTCATCTGATTGAAACATGACGGTGCTGTGTGGCGGGGATATTATGTGCCAACAGAGCGCTGTAGCTATGTATGACGCACTGTCAGTATGGTGTTCACTTTAAAGCAGCGGCATCAGCAGTACAATAATGACATCACCAGTTGCTAATAAAGCCTTGGCCATGGATGAAGCTGTGCTCTTCCTGTCCAGCCGGCTCGTGCATCTGTTTAATCACTCTTCCCCTTGACTGTGTGCAGAAGAATCAACAAATGCAATACAATGGATGGAACTAACATTCCTATTCACAGCAACGCCTTACTGTATTGTTTAGTAGTGTATAAACTGCAGTGATAATTGGGCTGTGTTCTCTGATTATAATATTTCTCAGAGAAAGAGATGGAGTAAAGCGTTGCTACTCATTATTTCAGCAGCGAGCACATAATGTGCTGGTGGGTGTTTCCACCTCAAATGCTTGATCAAAGCACCCACCCAGTGAAGGAAAATACAGAGGACTTTATTATAAGGTGTTCATATTTACAAGAATGAAACAATGCAGCAGTGAGAAAATGGCCTCTCATCGTGATGAACCTACAGGGAGTTATAACCTGAATCTGCTGTATGGAGCTTTATCCTGAGTTTCAGCTCATTGTTAAGCGGCTGCTGCTGTTATCGTTGACTGTCACCGCTCTCAACACATCATTTTCAGCCGCAGCAGGCAGCTGAAAATGATTTTAAAAAACCCACTATACACTGCCTACTCAGCAGCAAACAGCAGACAGACCCAGTTAGAGACAAGCTGGCGAATATAGTGGACCATTTAGCAGCTTAAGAGTGAGATATTTCCCTCAGGAGTTGGTGGAAACCAAAAACGGAACTGAAAGGAAACTGAATGTTGGAGTTTTTATTTTATTTATTTTTATTTCACCTTTATTTTACCAGGTAAAATCAGTTGAGAACAGCTTCTCATTTACAATGATGACCTGGCGAGAGGCCCCAGCAGAAAAACATACAAAAACAAAACAAGACGATACAAAGCAAAGCATAAAGGAAACAGTACAGAAGAATCCAAGTTGAATTCATCAGGTGTGTAGAAGCACGTGAATGATAACATTGCTCTGTACTGCTGGGTGTGTAAATATCAACTTGATAACAAGATCACCAAATCATCTTAAAAGATAACGTGTAAATATTATGTTCACAACTTGTTTTTGCTGCCTCCTAGTGGCCAACAAGAGTCTCTATACACCCGTTGTCTGACTGCCAACACAAAGGAATTTTTGAAAGATCTGCAGGCTACAATCTGAACAATGTTAACAGTTATTGAGCCAAACAGTATTTCGGTAACAAACGTGGTAACTGAAGGCTGATAATTCACCCAGTAAAGGATTTTGTAGTTTGGTCTCAAGACGACGATGATGATTTCTTATTGCAGTTATATTTAGGAATACTCATTATATTGTCCTCCATCTGCAACTAGAGCACAATCAATAGTCTTTATCCTCTGCACTCACAAAGTTCGGCAGATACACAACACCGAGGCAGAATAGGGGTTTCTTGCTTTTTAACTAAATCGACTTAAAAGGCACTAAGAGACGGGGGAGAAATTCAATTTCAAGAAATTCAAATTCAATTGTAAGTTTGTGTGTTTTAGGTTTTATGATGACCCACATGCAAATTTTCCCAACCTCGTCTAAGTGTGAGGAACTCATTGGCTGATATGTATGTGTAAATATCTGATTAGTTATCTCTATCAAATGAATGTGAACTTCCTGCAAGCCTTCAGTGGTCAACAGTGTAGGTTCCCAATGTCATGTCCACCTTTTTAAACCCAATAAAGGTGGACAATGCTTCTCTTGAGGTGTAAAACTGTGGGGGAAAAAAAAAAACCCATTGTCCTGTTTTATATGATTCTCTCCTTTCCTTTTTTTCACATAGAGGTCAGAACACATGGCGGCACCATTTCCAGCTTGTGTGAATGTACAGCATGTCTGTGCACATACAGTCACATGTGCACATGTGAGAGTTCAGACACTGACACAGCTCCAGGAATCACACTGACTCTCTCTCTGTCTGAGTCTCATAAATCTTTCAGTCCGCTCCCTCTGGCCCATCTTCACGCTTCTGTGGGTCAAATCAGACCTGAGAATCACAGGTGACCCCAGCACAGGAGGCCTGGAAACACATGATTACACCTCTACTGCTGTCTGGGCACACACACACACACACACACACACACACAGACACACACACACACGCACACACACACACACACACACAGACCCATATGTGAAAATTTTTTTTTTTCCCACTTGAAGCTGACACTGGCACTGCAATTTCAAAGCAGACCATTTTCATGATCACAAAAAGTTTTTTGGTATTTGTGAGCAAATTATTTGCTGGGACGAGACGCTTTAAGAAATTGATGGCAATAACACTCTACCTCACCAAATAATCATATTTGTGTGTAATAAATTCAAATGTCATACTCACTGCCATGTAATAGAAAATGTTGTATACCGACTGTTTTTTTCCACAAACGCCAAGTGAAAAAATTCGATTAAAAAAAAAATATATATATATATATATATGTGTGTGTGTGTATATATATATAATTAATAATAATCATGATGATGAAAGACCTCAGTCTGACATCCTGTTGTATATTATAGGACTGGGTGATGCTTCAGTTCATTACATTAAAGGAAACTAATTAGAGACAACACATATTCAGGTTGAGGTTAATGCTACAAATGCACAAATCAAACAAAAGTCTATGACACATTTGGCAAGTTTTGAAATTAGTTCAGTGTGGAGAGTCAGACTTTGTTTGGAGTCGAGGCCTCTAAAGTTGAGAGTTGAGTGATAGTTCAACATTTTGGAAAAATTGCTTATTTGCCAGTTTATATTAGATAAGATAGATACCACTCTCATGTCTGTGCAAGCTGGAAGCCAGAAGACAATTAGCCTTGGTTATTATAAAGCCTGGAAGCAATTCATTAATTATCATTTTCTATCTTCTTTGTGTAATCTGTGCACAATCAGAAATACAAAAATGACACTGTATGATTTAGAGGGAGACATGTTTAAGAACTATCTGCCAACAGAAGTTTATTCACTTCAGTGAGAGACTCCGGAGAGATACTGACACTTCTGTGTTTGTACAGAGGAACCAAACATGTTTTTGACCTTTAGAGATCCATCATGTGATGTATTTTAAGTGAAATGAAATATGTGGATGTGACATACTTTTTGGAAGAATTTGATCAAATTGTTTTTATTTAATCACTTAGCTTTGACTTGTCCATGAGGTTTACTGGAAATGGTAATAACTTCATAAATCAGTATGTATTTTGAATGTATGGTATGTATTTAGACCAGATCTTGCTTCAGGATTTCAACACGCACAGCTTTAATATGGAATCAGTCAAACTGCGTCACATCCATCAGCCCTGCTATTATCTGTGGGGTCAGTTTGACCACATTCAAATGTGACTTTCATTCAATGAGAAACCTGAGCCTGGACGATCCACACTACCACTGTATTCTGGCAGGGATGGTTAAGATTCACACGTCATCACCACATGCTCTTGGTCTTTGTGTTGACTTTTCAGACAAACAAAATACTCTGCGTCCTTGCAGGCCAGCGACAGATGAGCTGCTGTCAGGTATGGGGATGATGGATCCATGGTAAAGACGAATCCATATGAGACGTACCTGTCATCGTATTGTCTTTTCTTTGTCTTGCTACTGGCCACAACTGCCGTCACTGCCGGGCTAGCGTTACCGCCAGCGCCGGATGATTCAGTTGATGGCTCAGATTCAGAGTTCTCTGATTCTGGCTCCTTTCTTTTCAAAAACTGGTCCATGCTAGTTTGTGTGCATTGATCTCTTGACTCGACCTCTCGTAAACTCTACATGCATTGTGCAGTATTGAAAAAAAAAAAAAAACACACTGTAACTTATCTTACTTACGTAGCTACTAGCTAGCTAGCCACTAGTAACCCTGACATTCATGGTGCGTATATGCTCACCGATGCTGACATTGTAAAATGAGGAAATGGACATGTGGGATACATTTTGACGATGTATGAAGTGGCTAATGATCCGCATTTTCATGATAAGTTATAAATATATGTTTACATATACATATTTAGACTTTTAATGCATGTTATTATGTGTGCAAAGTCAGAGTATTTTTGACAGCACCCCAAACTGCTTCTCTTGGTGCTCTGTGTGTTCGCTCTTTCTGCTCTCTCTCATTTTAAAATTACCTCCAAGCAAAGGTTTTCTGCCGCTGCGGTTTGGTCACAGCTCTCTGATAGTGAAAGTGACAAAAACGACAATGTGTCTGGGACTGAGGACCCTGTTTATGATGATGTCTTTTAACCATCAGCACGTTGTGCTCCCTCTCAGCCGGAGAGTGGACATGCTACCTTACAAAAATGGAAAGTTATTATGGTCGCTCTCCACACTTGAACAACAAGAGGTGGACTTAGTGCTGCTAATGTGATCTAAATGGCTCCAGGACCCAGCAGATACACTGTCAGCCATGACGGAGATATGAAGTCAACAGTTGGAGCAACAACCCTCAGAATAATGACACTGGAAGGGCAATATTTCCAGCCACATGTCTCACATTCATTTGGCATTGACGTTCTATGATTTCTCCTGTGACATATGCTTTGATAACAGAGAAACAAGGCAGGACGATGACAGTGAGACTGGACAAGTACTGGACAAGCGATTACTCAGACTTCCACCTGAGTGGATCAGTGCTGTCCCTCCAGACAATACATATCAAGCACAAAATTCAGGTTTTCCTGGAGTCAATTGAGCCTGTACATAAAACATGTTACTATCCTTGATGCCATAAATAACATAAACATAACATGAATCTGTACTTACAAATAATAGACTCATTAAAACACCATAAAGATCTTTCTTTCCAATTTTAGGTCAATCAGTGACATTTGATGGTGATTTGCTTGTTTCTCCAAGAGTTGTGGGGGAGGGTTTATTTTTCTATTCAAAGGGGAAAATCAACAAAGACACAAAGAGAGAAGTACCTGACACATAAACGTGGGCAACAACTTTAGTCACGATCATTTTTCAGGAGGTTTGAATTGCTGGAGTCAAATTGACTTCAAGAATAAAAGATGTTAGTGAATTTGAGGAGGTTAGGTCCCCTAACAGGAGGGTTAGAGGACTGTAGTATATGTACATGGAGGAGATGGACCTCACTAATTGGATCCCACTTTTAATAAAAGGGTCATGTCAGCCAATAGAGTGAATACTGGTTTACATGTACCCGTGGCTACTTTATTACTCCCCTCATAATTGATTCTTCAGTTCTGCCTAATGTTAAAATGACCACAATATTTCAAAGCCTAAAATAAAACAACTATCAGCATGATGTTCTTTTGCCGTTGGGAGTGCTGCTGTCCTCGTATTACCCATAATTCATTCAATTCACTCGTTTTTGAATACCTTATTCACTATGCTTGAAAATATGCCAGATGTCTTCCAAATTGGCTCAAATTAAAGCATGCAAGAAGAAATTGGGGCATATTCTTGTAATTCTGACCAACATTTTTATTTTATTAAAAGATAAAATATATAGTGAGTGAATACTGAGTTTGTTGAGTGCCTTTCTTTTTTTTTTTTTTTTATAAAGAAGGAGCATGTCAGCCAGTGAAATAATGTGGTTCACTGATGTAGTTTTTATTTTTTTGGTCAACAATGAAGCTCTATGGCACAAATGAAGAAAATATATCTTTGATAGACACACAGTACTTGTTAATATAACGCATTCAGTGTTGGTTGTCCTTTGATGGGATTGGTGGGCAATAATAAATCCAGAGGTAATTACCAGACTCAATCTCAGAAACACATATTAACTCACAAATAATTTTTTGAGACCAAAGCTTCAAGTGGAAATAAAAGATTGACTTTAAGTTGGGACAATTTCAATAAACTCTTTTCTTTTGGAAATCTCATCTAATGAGGAACTAGAGGCGCAGACATAGTCAATCCTACATCCTGCATATTACTAGTCTAATCTAGCAGCCCTAATCTCAAAGGTGTCTAGTCTGAAGACAAATCAAATCAAAGCATGTCTGCTGTGTCAGTGACAGAAACATTTCCAGGATGTTCAGCTGTGCCCTCACTTGTAAGCTGCCCATTAATGAGACTTAATGAGCCAGGTGCCTAACGAGGGTTAACGAGCTGGGTGACCCCAACGAGGTCCAACAGCCGCAGATGCGACAGACTGCTTGTGCAGATTAACGGTCTTGTTGACGAGACGGTTGAACAACTATAGAGTCATTCTAAGACAAAATAAAACCAATTGGGTTAGATTTAGATCCAGGGACAGATGAGCGAAGCATTTTAGAGGTTCATGTATCATTTACTCTCTGTGCTGACGTAACAAGTGAACATGAGATATACAGTACCCATTCTTGTACATTCTAGTGACACTAGTTTCACTTCAGTAACTGCATATTTAGCTTCACTCTGACTGACGCAATACAGCAACGATTCAACCCATAGCCACAATATTACGTTAGCCCTTCTAAGTAAAGACACAGTCACTGGTAGGCCTCTTCTGCCCAGGAGGGGATGAGTGTGATGATGCTGATTTGTTAGGTGGATACTGGCAGCCACAGAGACTGAACAAAAACAGAGAGAAGTGCCACCCACAGAACCTCAAAGGACAAAGACAACACACTCTGACAGGTTTGACATTTTTGGAAGTGCGGTGCAGAAACACACTGCTGCTCGAACTTGTTGTGCATCTTCAACAGCACAATAACACAATAATGTGACCACAGAGTATCCATAGGAAAATGTGTAGGGCTGCGGGAAAACAGTTCTCATTAACCTCTGGCTGTGTGCAAAGGGAACGGGGAGCAGCAGAGTGACTCAGCTTTAATATTAAAGAGACTCTACCCTCCTGGTTGTTATTATGAAATACAGTATCCACAGACGCAGCAGCTCTCCTGAGCGAGGGTGTTTTTAATAAAGCCTTACATTTACTCTTGTGCACAATATAAACGGATTCCAGACCAGACTGGCAGAGATATGTCAGGGCTGAGAGTACAGTGAAATAAATTATGAGAGGAACTCTTCACACATTCACTGCATCAGGCCATGTTGAAAGGGAACACGTGTAACGTATGGCTGCTCTTGCATCTTTGCATTATCTTATGATTTTAGTGATTTACTGACTCCAGGGTCGTGTTTCCTCAAATCTATGCATCTGACATGCAGTAAATATCTACGCAAGTCTAATTGGCTGCTACTCCTTAAATAGGCTTTTTCATTAGTGATTACCTTCAGGGGAAAACGTAATGTTGCTTGGATCATATTTTTGTTGATGTATCAAACAGAGGGTTCCTGCAGTGATGTGGCCAAGTACTGATAAGTGCCATACGGAAGCAATTTACTGGGTTGTTTTGTGAATTTTCTTAATTTTCTGACTAGTTGCCTCACACACTGCGATAAAATAAGGGAATGCCTGTGATGTGAATATTATGCCTATAGTTATGGACCCTGCTTGGCGTTTTGCAAGCATGTATCCACATGCAACCTCAGGTCAACTTACTAGATATAATGTTTGGACCATGGTGAATAATCACCCAACAGTACAGTCCAGAGGTCTTCAATTAAAGAAATTAAAACCAAATCATAAATATAACCTGTGACTGCTGACGTAACGCTGATATCGAGCCATGCCTGTTTTCTAATTAGCTAATGAGACCATGGTCTAACATCCAAAGACACTGTTCAGTGTGCTGTAGTGTCAGCAGACTTGGAACAGTGTGTGAAATTAACCTTAACTCTATTTAGGTCATGTGTAAACTAAAATGATCATAGCACAGCAAATTATACTGATGCTGTATTTAGAGACGTCCAAAATATGCTTCTCATACAATGTCAACAGCTGACTAAAATATGAAGTATTAATAACACTGTAACAAGTTTATTTACAACAATAATCTGTAGTTTTCTATCCATGTGGCTTATTTTATGGATTATATTGTATATTATCAATTCTAACAGCATACAAGTACGTCTGGAAACTTTCTCTGATACAACTATTTCATGTGAATGTCACTACCAAAGCAGTATTAATGTGTTTCCATGCTTGCTGAACTGAGAAAAGGGTATTTTCTCTCCACCAGTATGGCAGCTGTTAAGGGCTATAAAGTCAAGTACAGCATCTCAATTGTAAACTCTACAACATTCATCTGTTAACGTTTCCACCCGATGTTCCTGCACTACAATATGCATGAATGACAGTAAAGTCAGTGTCATTTTTTGGTGGAAAATTCTCTTTTATCTTTGCAATCAACAGCTCAGGAGTCTTTAGTGACTACCAAGTGGTGGTGCAGGGCAAACTGCTGGCTAACTAACCCCAGCAGAGGCAACAGGAATTGACTGTAGGGGCAGAAATTACACTGAGGTCACTTTCAAATGAACTTCAGAGCGTACATCAATAAGTGAGAGGCCATTTTACACCACAGATATCATCACCGTTAGCTCTGTTCTATTCCAGTTCCTCAGTGAGCCAGCATGCACAGTAACCTGAAACTGAAACAGTTAAATGGCATTGAACCATACCCTGCGATGTTCAGCAATGATTACAACTGTCTCAAGTTCAATTGAAAGTTCAGAGTGTTGCAGGTTCAGACTACTTCCACTCTCGGCTTTCAGTCTCAGGAGATCTGAGTGAACATGACTCTGAAAAAGCATAGAACGGGGGTTACAGTGAACACCACAGAGGAACCAGAATGAACTGATTCCAAACCCTTGTTATATTATTCACCACACTTACATAACATTCATACTACTCTCTGCATCGAATCAGGACATTATGATTGAGCTTAATCATTGATTCTGTATATTCGTATATGAATGTACTTTCTGCCATTGCATTTCCCCTAAAACATAATTGCTCATGCAAAATCATTTTATATGAGCATAATTGAAAAGAGATTGGGTTGGCAGTAATGTTCTGGCTGGATGTGAAGTTGTTTGAACTCTCTTCAATCAGCAGCAGTCTTCTGAAGCTTCCACTATATGAAGCTTATTTTGTGGATACTAAAGACTTCCCAATATCCGTTGCACCTCTGTGGATGTCATTTTGAACTGTCAATTACCTTGCAACCATTACAGCAGCTCCCCCCTGTAGAAGATCTATTCACACATTATCATATTCACTTGACAGTCCTGTATGTCATATATTGTGGAGATGAAACCCGCAAAGTGGCCTCCTACACTTGATGATTGAAGATGCTATCTCCACCATTCAATCTTGCTTCTCACTGCCGTTATGTTTGATGAATAGCTGGCTTGACATACAGTTTCTCAGATCTCATTTGGATTGTAGCCTGTAGCTAGAGGGCCTGGCGCCATTACACTCTGGCAGCCACACATGCACGCACGAACACACGCACAGACACATGCACGGAACACACACACATATACCCACGGACAAACATATAATCAAATGCCTTCAGACAAGCACACAAACACATTAAACACCCATTTGCATCACTCAAAGTCTAATTTAGGTCATCCCCACCAGACTTTACACTCTTCCTCTTCCTCTGTCTCTGTTTGTCTGTTTCTCTGGAGAGCCATTGTATTTCTACAGAAATACCAATCACCCACCAAAAACTAGGCTGGTTGATGCAAACCTTGGGGAAATTTCCAGTCAAACTGGGGGACTACAGCTAGCAATGAAGTCTGCTGTTGGGCATGACAACAGCAAACTGTGGGTGACGTTAACGGCTGTTCTTCTTTAAACCGGTGCTCTCTTATCACTCATAAAGACAATCCCACACCCTTACGTGCCCCCATTTGTGTGATAACAGCCATAAAACTCAGCGACGGCCCTGTGGATGTGATGGAACACGTTGGATCCCGGTATCGTTCTCGTCCAAAGTTTTCTCATATCCGCCGCCCACGCAACTATGCTGATTATATAGCAACATAACAGATGTTCGTTTTACTTGCCTCGCCCACACACACTTGCTCGCCACAGCAACCCCTCCACTGAGAGATCACTGACTGTCGACAGAATGTGTGTGCTAACTAACTGAGTGGCTAAGTGTGTGTGTGAGACAGGAAAGGATCGAGGATCGACAGTCTTTTGTGAAAGTGAAGGAAATCTGACTTTTGCGTTTCTGTGTCTGTGTGTGTGGGACAAACTTTTAATCATCCAGGTTAGTTCACTACAAACAACTTCGACTTCGGCAACAGTTGGCAGACAAATCAACAGGGGAATTGACACTGGAAGCTGACCAACACAACAATATTGATCCACTGACGCAGCTGTGGGTTCTGCACCTTGCTAAAGACCAATTTGACATCAGTTGTTGAAGGAGAGAAGCATATTATCCTCACTTACTTTTCCCAGCCTCATTTTCTAAGCCAATCCTGGACTTTTTAGCTAGTTAGCAAGCTGTTGAATCGTTCGACACAAGTGTCTGAAGACTCCCTTCATATACAGTATGGGTTTGTGGGATCTTAGACATAAATATAAATTGTAATTTCCTAATCACAAGATGGATCAGTACATTTGAGGGAGTCTGATCGCAGAGAATCAGAAAATATGTGGATAAATAGTCTACGATACATATAATTTGTAACAATATGAAAACTTTGTCTCATATTGTAGCTTTTAGCAACTACATTAAAAATACAATTACAAATACAATTAATAATACTGTATATTCTAATAGCGGCTTTAAGCACTGAATCAGTAAAGCTGTCAGTAAACTGTCTACTGCTGTACCAATAATAGTGAAGGGAGGCAGAGGTACATGGACTATCTGTTAGACTTGACTGTGAAAAGAAATCTTTCCCTGAAATATTATGAGCATCACTCATTTAAATTTGCTTTTGTTTGTTTTGTGACGTGACTGGCAGTTGGAGCACTTCCAAGGCTGAGATTGCGTAGAACTGTGTTGGGGGAAAAAAAACCTTTAACCACATATGAAGTGTACTTAGACATTGGCAGTTTTATCCAAAAAAAATCATAACTTTAACAAGTTTGTATTCTATTTGTACTCCGGTTATAACTCCGGAAAAGGAGAGAGTCCAGCCCCTATCCAGGAGTTTGGATCCAGAGTCGACACTGTGTGTGGAGGCAAGCTCAACTATATCTAGCTGGTAGCGCTCAGCCTCCTGCACCAGCTCCGGCTCCTTCCCCACCAGAGAGGTGACGTTCCATGTCCCTAGAGCCAGTCTACGATGCCGGGGGTCCACACGTCTGCTGCATATCAGCCGTAACCCTCATTTGAATGCTTATAGTGAAATATGAAGTTCAAATATACACGAGCTGATATATTTGAATTTTTCTGATTCGTACACAGAACTTTTCAAACGTATAAAATGTTTGTATTGCTGCATGCAGTTGGTCAGTATTAATGTGTAGTAAAAAATTAAATTAAAAAAATAAAATGAAGTCCGGGTACATCAAGTGTTTAACTCACAACTCACAGCCATAAAGTGCAGACCAGTGGAGAGAAGAGAGTCTCCTGAACACGTTGATGTAATCGAAGGTCTCCATCTTGTGAAATGAGCGCTTGCTAGCAGGTAAGAGAAGTGTTTCTCTCTCCATCCCTCCTTTGTCATTTTAACATGGCAATCAATGAGGTGTTCAGTCGGCACCAGTGTTGCCAGGTGTACGATAATTATCGTATTTGTACGATAATTTTGCCCTCTGTACGATGTACAATCAATAATCCAAAAAAAGGCCAAAAGTACGATAATTTGACAGTTTTCGTGAATGTGTCGTTTCAATCAGCCTTACTCAAATCTGCCATACAGTTTTTGTGAACTGTGAAGGCATCTCTTATCATGTGACATTTCCAACCAATCGTAATTGGTTTAGCGTGAGATACGAGCACCTGGATACAGGTGACGTTGGTCTCGGAATAACGAGCATGATTGGCTCAAAAAAGTTAACCTGCTGTGTCAACTCCCTAACGGTGGGTGGCCTCATGATTCAGCTCATTAGTTCCCACCTGTCATTTGTTTATGGGGGACACATTAGTGTAACACAACTATGTTGAGCTGCTGCGGTGCCGTGGATGATCCATTCTGCACTGAAGTCACACAGCAGCGGATGAGGACGCTTTTAAACACATATAGAACCACTATATCTGACTATCGGGCAACAGTAAGCTTGTTATTTTGGTTGTGACGGGTGTATGATAATTTACTCCAAAATACAATAATTCACCCCAAAATATGATAATTTTGAGTCTGTGGTACGATAATTCTACATTTCCCACCTGGTAACACTGATTCACACGTGCATTTTGTTTTGCCCACACTTTTGATTTTTCAAGTTTCTAGTTGACAGTCTGTTTTGTTCCACAGTATATTACTGTAATGTTGCTGACATACAGCAGCATTTCCGATAAAACCTTTGAATTGTTGTTGAAAAAATACATCTGTAATTCTGTAATACCGAATGATATTCAGTTTTATTAATAAAGCAATTAAAGGTACAACATACAATGCTCTCTGTCTTTAGACCCTCAGCTCGGATGAGGAAAAACTCAAAAATCCCTTTAAGAGGGATAAAAAGGAGAAACCTCAGGGAGAGCAACAGAGGAGGGATCCCTCTCCCAGGACAGACAGACATGCAATGTATGTTGTGTGTAAAGAACTATGAGATATTTGTTGATATATTAGGAGGGGGGGGTAGAGGGAAGGGAGTGGGGATAGAGGGAAGGGAGTGGGGATGGGGGATGGAGGGAAGGGAGTGGGGAGGGGGGTGTAGAGGGAAGGGAGTGGGAATGGGGGTAGAGGGAAGGGAGTGGGGATGGAGGGAAGGGTGTGGGGATGGGGTAGAGGGAAGGGTGTGGGGATGGGGGTAGAGGGAAGGGTGTGGGGATGGGGATGGAGGGAAGGGTGTGGGGATGGGGATGGGGGTGGAGGGAAGGGAGTGGGGATGGGGATGGAGGGAAGGGAGTGGGGATGGGGGTGGAGGGAAGGGTGTGGGGATGGGGTGGAGGGAAGGGAGTGGGGATGGGGGTGGAGGGAAGGGTGTGGGGATGGGGATGGAGGGAAGGGAGTGGGGATGGGGGTGGAGGGAAGGGTGTGGGGATGGGGATGGGGATGGAGGGAAGGGAGTGGGGATGGGGGTGGAGGGAAGGGTGTGGGGATGGGGATGGAGGGAAGGGTGTGGGGATGGGGATGGAGGGAAGGGAGTGGGGATGGGGATAGAGGGAAGGGAGTGGGGAGTGGGGTAGAGGGAAGGGTGTGGGGATGGGGGTAGGGAAGGGAGTGGGGATGGGGATGGAGGGAAGGGAGTGGGGATGGGGGGATGGGGGGAAGGGAGTGGGGATGGGGGTAGAGGGAAGGGTGTGGGGATGGGGGGATGGGAGTGGGGATGGGGATGGAGGGAAGGGAGTGGGGATGGGGGGAAGGGAGTGGGGATGGGGATAGAGGGAAGGGAGTGGGGGTGTGGGTGGGGGTGGGGATGGGGATGGAGGGAAGGGAGTGGGGATGGGGGGAAGGGAGTGGGGATGGGGATAGAGGGAAGGGAGTGGGGAGTGGGGATGGGGGGATGGGAGTGGGGATGGGGATGGGGGGAAGGGAGTGGGGATGGGGATAGAGGGAAGGGAGTGGGGAGTGGGGATGGAGGGAAGGGAGTGGGGGTGGGGATGGGGATGGAGGGAAGGGAGTGGGGATGGGGATAGAGGGAAGGGAGTGGGGAGTGGGGATGGAGGGAAGGGAGTGGGGAGTGGGGTAGAGGGAAGGGTGTGGGGATGGGGGTAGGGAAGGGAGTGGGGATGGGGATGGAGGGAAAGGAGTGGGGATGGGGGTGGAGGGAAGGGAGTGGGGATGGAGGGAAGGGAGTGGGGATGGGGGGATGGGGGGAAGGGAGTGGGGATGGGGGTAGAGGGAAGGGTGTGGGGATGGGGGTAGAGGGAAGGGTGTGGGGATGGGGGTAGGGAAGGGAGTGGGGATGGGGATGGAGGGAAGGGAGTGGGGATGGGGGTAGAGGGAAGGGGATGGGGATGGAGGGGTGGGGATGGGGATGGAGGGAAGGGAGTGGGGATGGGGGGAAGGGAGTGGGGATGGGGGGATGGGGGGAAGGGAGTGGGGATGGGGGTAGAGGGAAGGGTGTGGGGATGGGGGTAGAGGGAAGGGTGTGGGGATGGGGATGGAGGGAAGGGAGTGGGGATGGAGGGAAGGGAGTGGGGATGGGGGGAAGGGAGTGGGGATGGGGATAGAGGGAAGGGAGTGGGGATGGGGGGAAGGGAGTGGGGATGGGGATGGAGGGAAGGGAGTGGGGATGGGGGGAAGGGAGTGGGGATGGGGGGAAGGGTGTGGGGATGGGGGTAGAGGGAAGGGAGTGGGGAGTGGGGATGGGGGGAAGGGAGTGGGGATGGGGGGAAGGGTGTGGGGATGGGGGTAGAGGGAAGGGAGTGGGGATGGGGGGAAGGGAGTGGGGAGTGGGGATGGGGGAAGGGAGTGGGGATGGAGGGAAGGGTGTGGGGATGGGGGTAGAGGGAAGGGTGTGGGGATAGAGGGGAGGAAGTGGGGGCGGATAGGATAAAGGGGAGGAAAGGAAAGGAAAGGAAAGAAGAGAGGACAGGTAAGAGTGGCAAGAGATAGTAGTAGAGGGGAAAGAAGGAAGGTGTGAAGTTGAGAAACTAAGGATGAGAGAGATGAAAGAGGGAATAGGGGAGATAGAGAATGGGGAGAATAGTGAGGTAGTAGAGAGAAAGGGAAGGAGGTGAGAGAGTAAGGAGAGGAAGAAGTGGAAGTGGTAGTGGACAGAAGGTAAGGTAGTAGGAAAAGAGAGTGTTTGGGGGACTGAATGGCGGGGTAGTGGAGAGAACCAGAGTAGGAAAGGTGTAAAGCAGAGTAGAGGGAAGGTGTGTAGTTGAGAGAGTAAGGAAATATAGTTATGTGGGGGTAGAGGGAAGGTACGGTAGTACGGGGAGAGATAGGTAAGGTTGTCGCAAGGTTGTCGTAAGGTCAGTCTTTGATATTGTCATTGGAACAGCATGGGCTCTCTTGGTTTTCTGACACAATGACGTCATCCTCCAGACGAGCTGGTGGAAACCAGCCGATGGAGTATGAAGATTGGATATTTCCAGTGTCCTCTGATGTAGTATCTTCATCTTCTTCTTCATAATCAACTAACACCAGAGGGGTAGAGTGCTTATTCCTGGAGTGCACGGAGCAGTTGCTGGTTGTGGCTTGAGGAGATGGAGAACGTTTGTATTCGGATGGCAATTCACTTGAAGGCAACCCAACAGCCTTGCTTAAAAGTTTGCCGGGATGCACTTTATTCTTCTGCCATTTCCAAATGCGCCTCCACCATGGCAAATTCTTTGGTTTGGTTTTGTCATATTTAGTCTCATGATTTGGAGCATTACCCTCTGACTCGACAGTTTCTTCCAAATCCTGTTCCTCTGCTAGCTGGACATTCTTTCTTGACTTACATCCAAAGCAGTGTTTCCATGCAGACTTCAGTATGTTAGAAATCTTGCTGCCATGTCTGCTTGACGATTTCTCATCCATCTGCTCAGAATCACAGTGTGTCTGTTCAGAATCTATGGATGTTGAGTCCCTGCTGGCTGATCTGACAACCTCATCTTCACGTTGTGCCTTCGGGAGCACCAGGGAGGGTTCAGGTGTTCCTGCCATGTCTGTAACCGGGTCTGCTGTCTCAGCAGTGCTAATGTCCTCACTGAAGCACATTGATCCAGCTGGTGGAAACCAGCCGATGGAGTATGAAGATTGGATATTTCCAGTGTCCTCTGATGTAGTATCTTCATCTTCTTCTACATAATCAACTAACACCAGAGGGGTAGAGTGCTTATTCCTGGAGTGCACGGAGCAGTTGCTGGTTGTGGCTTGAGGAGATGGAGAACGTTTGTATTCGGATGGCAATTCACTTGAAGGCAACCCAACAGTCTGAATTGTCTCCTCTCGTGCGGTATCTTTACGCGGGAGAAGAGATCTCATTGCCAGGATAACTCGTGCCAACGTCTCCTTGCATGTTCCGCATGTTGTGAATGTGCGGCAGAAAGGCACATGGATATTAAAGGATTGATTGTCAACTGAAGCTTGTATGGTCTGTGACAAAGCACAGTTGAGCTCATCAGTGATTGCATTTACAATGGTCTCTGTGTCTTTGGGCTTTATGCTAATCGATGGGTCTTCACTAACCACATCCGAGAAAGCCTTGCACAAGGTGCCATTCAAAATTTGCTGGATGTTGTCCTCAGTGATGTCAAAGTTCTCTCTAAAAAGCTCTGAGGGCAACTTCTGTGTCCTGCATTCCTGGAATGAAGTGGTACTCCTCGTGGTCAAGGTATTGTGTAGAGGTGCACGTTGATTGATGGCTGTTGACAGAATATCAATGATTACCTTTATCATAAGGAGCACCACCTCTAGACACAAGTCAGTGACCTTCTCTTTCACGTCCACATCGAAAAAACCGTAGCTCATTTCCTTCCGCTGCCTTAAAAAGAAAAAAAAAAGAAAAGAAAAACATTTAATTAGATATACACAATAAAAAATACACAACAAATATAACAATTGTAATCAAATGTTTGCTGGAGTTTCAGCAAGAAAATTAGATAACTTACTTATCATTAAGGCTGTCAAACAATTCCTTGATTATAGTGTAGAAGGTATAATGTAGGTCAGTGATCTGGGTTATGACTACTGATCTGTTATCCTCTTGGCAACCTTCAAGATGGGTTGTGTCCATGACCAGGTCTTTCTCTGTGGCTGAAGACCTGTTTCCGTGATGTTCTACTGTTGGTGATGAGCTGGTGGTGAATGGTTTTGAAACAACATCTTCTATCGCTTCTGCTGTGATGTCCTCATATTCCACAGGGACAGGTTTCACCTGTATTCTAGTCACAGCCCTGTCTTTGACCAAGTCGTCCTCTGTGAATTCAGTGGTTGACAGATTTGAGGTTACTTTTTCAGTCTCTGTTGCAATGTCCTTATTCTCCAAATTATGGGCCATGTCCAGTGTGTTGGAGAAAACGCCTGCTGTCTCAGCATCCCTAATGTCCTCAATGGAGCACACTGATCCAGTGGGAGATGTCTCCTCAGGACGTGGAGAGCCTGAGACAATGATGTCATCCTCCAGACGAGCTGGTGGAAACCAGCCGATGGAGTATGAAGATTGGATATTTCCAGTGTCCTCTGATGTAGTATCTTCATCTTCTTCTACATAATCAACTAACACCAGAGGGGTAGAGTGCTTATTCCTGGAGTGCACGGAGCAGTTGCTGGTTGTGGCTTGAGGAGATGGAGAACGTTTGTATTCGGATGGCAATTCACTTGAAGGCAACCCAACAGCCTTGCTTACAAGTTTGCCGTGATGCACCTTATTCTTCCACCATTTACAAATGCGCCTCCACCATGGCAACTTCTTCGGGGTGGCTTTGTCATATTTAGTCTCATGATCTGAATCTTTCTGTTTCCTGGCAGTCTGAATTGTCTCCTCTCGGGCGGTATCTTTACGCGGGAGAAGAGATCTCATTGCCAGGATAACTCGTGTCAACGTCTCCTTGCATGTTCTGCATGTGAATGTGCGGCAGAAAGGAACATGGAGATTAAAGGGTTTATTGTCAACTGAAGCTCGTATGGTCTGTGACAAAGCACAGTTGAGCTCATCAGTGATTGCATTTACAATGGTCTCTGCGTCGTTGGGCTTTATGCTAATTGATGGGTCTGCACTAACCACATCCAAGAAAGCCTTGCCAAAGGAGCCATTCAAAATTTGCTGGATGTTGTCCTCAGTGATGTCAAAGTTCTCTCTAAAAAGCTCTGAGGGCAACTTCTGTTTCCCGCATTCCTGGAATGAAGTGGCACTCTTCATGGTCAAGGTATTGTGTAGAGGTGCACGTTGATTGATGGCTTTTGACAGAATATCAATGATTATCTTTATCATAAGGAGCACCACCTCTAGACACAAGTCAGTGACCTTCTCTTTCATGTCCACATCGAAAAAACCGTTGCTCATTTCCTTCCGCTGCCTTAAAAAGAAAAAAGAAAAGAAAAGAAAAACATTTAATTAGATATACACAATAAAAAATACACAACAAATATAACAATTGTAATCAAATGTTTGCTGGAGTTTCAGCAAGAAAATTAGATAACTTACTCATCATTAAGGCTGTCAAAGAATTCCCTGATTATAGTGTAGAAGGTATAATGTAGGTCAGTGATCTGGGTTATGACTACTGATCTGTTATCCTCTTGGCAACCTTCAAGATGGGTTGTGTCCATGACCAGGTCTTTCTCTGTGGCTGAAGACCTGTTTCCGTGATGTTCTACTGTTGGTGATGAGCTGGTGGTGAATGGTTTTGAAACAACATCTTCTATTGCTTCTGCTGTGATGTCCTCATCCTCCACATCCACTAATTCCACAGGGACAGGTTTCACCTGTATTCTAGTCACAGCCCTGTCTTTGACCAAGTCGTCCTCTGTGAATTCAGTGGTTGACAGATTTGAGGTTACTTTTTCAGTCTCTGTTGCAATGTCCTTATTCTCCAAATTATGGGCCATCTCCAGTGTGTTGGAGAAAACGTCTGCTGTCTCAGCATCCCTAATGTCCTCACTGGAGCACACTGATCCAGTGGGAGATGTCTCCTCAGGACGTGGAGAGCCTGATTTCAAGTCACTACCCTCTGACTCGACAGTTTCTTCCAAATCCTGTTCCTCTGCTAGCTGGACATTCTTTCTTCCAAAGCATTGTTTCCATGCAGACTTCATGGTGTTGTACATCGTGCTGCCATGTCTGCTCGACGATTTCTCATCCATCTGCTCAAAATCAGAATGTGTCTGTTCAGTGACAGTCAAAGAGGTCTCACTGACATCCTTGCTGTCCTCTTGGGAAGGTGCATCCATCTCTGTGACAGATGTCTCACTTTGAATTGGAGATTCAGGCTTTGTTAAATTAGAATCTCTGGATGTTGAGTCGCTGCTGGCTGATCTGACAACCTCATCTTCGTGTTGTGCCTCTGGGAGCACCAGGGAGGGTTCAGGTGTTCCAGCCATGTCTGTGACCGGGTCTGCTGTCTCAGCATTGCTAACATTCTCACTGGAGCACACTGATCCAGTGGGAGATGTCTCTTCAGGACATGGAGAGCCAGATTTCAAGTCACTACCCTCTGACTCGACAGTTTCTTCCAAATCCTGTTCCTCTGCTAGCTGGACATTCTTTCTTGACTTACTTCCAAAGCATTGTTTCCATGCAGACTTCATGGTGTTGTACATCTTGCTGCCATGTCTGCTCGATGATTTCTCATCCATCTGCTCAGAATCAGAATGCGTTTGTTCAGTGACAGTCAAAGAGGTCTCACTGACATCCTTGCTGTCCTCTTGGGAAGGTGCATCCATCTCTGTGACAGATGTCTCACTTTGAATTGGAGATTCAGGCTTTGTTAAATTAGCGTCTCTGGATGTTGAGTCGCTGCTGGCTGATCTGACAACCTCATCTTCGTGTTGTGCCTCTGGGAGCACCAGGGAGGGTTCAGGTGTTCCTGCCATATCTGTAACCGGGTCTGCTGTCTCAGCATTGCTAACATTCTCACTGGAGCACACTGATCCAGTGGGAGATGTCTCCTCAGGACATGGAGAGCCAGATTTCAAGTCACTACCCTCTGACTCGACAGTTTCTTCCAAATCCTGTTCCTCTGCTAGCTGGACATTCTTTCTTGACTTACTTCCAAAGCATTGTTTCCATGCAGACTTCATGGTGTTGTACATCTTGCTGCCATGTCTGCTTGCAGATTTCTCATCCATCTGCTCAGAATCAGAATGCGTTTGTTCAGTGACAGTCAAAGAGGTCTCACTGACATCCTTGCTGTCCTCTTGGGAAGGTGCATCCATCTCTGTGACAGATGTCTCACTTTGAATTGGAGATTCAGGCTTTGTTAAATTAGCGTCTCTGGATGTTGAGTCGCTGCTGGCTGATCTGACAACCTCATCTTCGTGTTGTGCCTCTGGGAGCACCAGGGAGGGTTCAGGTGTTCCTGCCATATCTGTAACCGGGTCTGCTGTCTCAGCATTGCTAACATTCTCACTGGAGCACACTGATCCAGTGGGAGATGTCTCCTCAGGACATGGAGAGCCAGATTTCAAGTCACTACCCTCTGACTCGACAGTTTCTTCCAAATCCTGTTCCTGTGCTAGCTGGACATTCTTTCTTGACTTACTTCCAAAGCATTGTTTCCATGCAGACTTCATGGTGTTGTACATCTTGCTGCCATGTCTGCTTGCAGATTTCTCATCCATCTGCTCAGAATCAGAATGCGTCTGTTCAGTGACAGTCAAAGAGGTCTCACTGACATCTTTGCTGTCCTCTTGGGAAGGTGCATCCATCTCTGTGACAGATGTCTCACTTTGAATTGGAGATTCAGGCTTTGTTAAATTAGCGTCTCTGGATGTTGAGTCGCTGCTGGCTGATCTGACAACCTCATCTTCGTGTTGTGCCTCTGGGAGCACCAGGGAGGGTTCAGGTGTTCCAGCCATAACTGTAACTGGGTCTGCTGTCTCAGCATTGCTAACATTCTCACTGGAGCACACTGATCCAGTGGGAGATGTCTCCTCAGGACGTGGAGAGCCAGATTTCAAGTCACTACCCTCTGACTCAACAGTTTCTTCCAAATCCTGTTCCTCTGCTAGCTGGACATTCTTTCTTCCAAAGCATTGTTTCCATGCAGACTTCATGGTGTTGTACATCTTGCTGCCATGTCTGCTCGACGATTTCTCATCCATCTGCTCAGAATCAGAATGCGTTTGTTCAGTGACAGTCAAAGAGGTCTCACTGACATCCTTGCTGTCCTCTTGGGAAGGTGCATCCATCTCTGTGACAGATGTCTCACTTTGAATTGGAGATTCAGGCTTTGTTAAATTAGCGTCTCTGGATGTTGAGTCGCTGCTGGCTGATCTGACAACCTCATCTTCGTGTTGTGCCTCTGGGAGCACCAGGGAGGGTTCAGGTGTTCCAGCCATAACTGTAACCGGGTCTGCTGTCTCAGCATTGCTAACATTCTCACTGGAGCACACTGATCCAGTGGGAGATGTCTCCTCAGGACGTGGAGAGCCAGATTTCAAGTCACTACCCTCTGACTCGACAGTTTCTTCCAAATCCTGTTCCTCTGCTAGCTGGACATTCTTTCTTGACTTACTTCCAAAGCATTGTTTCCATGCAGACTTCATGGTGTTGTACATCTTGCTGCCATGTCTGCTCGACGATTTCTCATCCATCTGCTCAGAATCAGAATGCGTTTGTTCAGTGACAGTCAAAGAGGTCTCACTGACATCCTTGCTGTCCTCTTGGGAAGGTGCATCCATCTCTGTGACAGATGTCTCACTTTGAATTGGAGATTCAGGCTTTGTTAAATTAGCGTCTCTGGATGTTGAGTCGCTGCTGGCTGATCTGACAACCTCATCTTCGTGTTGTGCCTCCGGGAGCACCCCCGGGGAGGGTTCAGGTGTTCCAGCCATATCTGTAACCGGGTCTGCTGTCTCAGCATTGCTAACATTCTCACTGGAGCACACTGATCCAGTGGGAGATGTCTCCTCAGGACGTGGAGAGCCAGATTTCAAGTCACTACCCTCTGACTCGACAGTTTCTTCCAAATCCTGTTCCTCTGCGAGCTGGACATTCTTTTTTGACTTACTTCCAAAGCATTGTTTCCATGCAGACTTCATGGTGTTGTACATCTTGCTGCCATGTCTGCTTGCAGATTTCTCATCCATCTGCTCAGAATCAGAATGCGTTTGTTCAGTGACAGTCAAAGAGGTCTCACTGACATCTTTGCTGTCCTCTTGGGAAGGTGCATCCATCTCTGTGACAGATGTCTCACTTTGAATTGGAGATTCAGGCTTTGTTAAATTAGCGTCTCTGGATGTTGAGTCGCTGCTGGCTGATCTGACAACCTCATCTTCGTGTTGTGCCTCTGGGAGCACCAGGGAGGGTTCAGGTGTTCCTGCCATATCTGTAACCGGGTCTGCTGTCTCAGCATTGCTAACATTCTCACTGGAGCACACTGATCCAGTGGGAGATGTCTCTTCAGGACATGGAGAGCCAGATTTCAAGTCACTACCCTCTGACTCGACAGTTTCTTCCAAATCCTGTTCCTCTGCGAGCTGGACATTCTTTCTTGACTTACTTCCAAAGCATTGTTTCCATGCAGACTTCATGGTGTTGTACATCTTGCTGCCATGTCTGCTTGACGATTTCTCATCCATCTGCTCAAAATCAGAATGCGTCTGTTCAGTGACAGTCAAAGAGGTCTCACTGACATCTTTGCTGTCCTCTTGGGAAGGTGCATCCATCTCTGTGACAGATGTCTCACTTTGAATTGGAGATTCAGGCTTTGTTAAATTAGCGTCTATGGATGTTGAGTCACTGCTGGCTGATCTGACAACCTCATCTTCGTGTTGTGCCTCCGGGAGCACCCCCGGGGAGGGTTCAGGTGTTCCTGCCATATCTGTAACCGGGTCTGCTGTCTCAGCATTGCTAACGTTCTCACTGGAGCACACTGATGCACTGGGAGATGTCTCTTCAGGACACGGAGAGCCAGATTTTGGATCACTTTGCTCTGAATCGACAGTTTCTTCCAAATCCTGTTCCTGTGCTAGCTGGACATTCTTTCTTGACTTACTTCCAAAGCACTGTTTCCATGCAGACTTCATGGTGTTATACATCTTGCTGCCATGTCTGCTTGACGATTTCTCATCCATCTGCTCAGAATCAGAATGTGTCTGTTCAGTGACAGTCAAAGAGGTCTCACTGACATCCTTGCTGTCCTCTTGGGGAGGTGCATCCATCTCTGTGATAGACGCCTCTGTTTGAATTGGAGATTCTGGATTTGTTAAATTAGCGTCTCTGGATGTTGAGTCGCTGCTGGCTGATCTGACGACCTCATCTTCGTGTTGTGCCTCTGGGAGCACCAGGGAGGGTTCAGGTGTTCCTGCCATATCTGTAACCGGGTCTGCTGTCTCAGCATTGCTAACATTCTCACTGGAGCACACTGATCCAGTGGGAGATGTCTCCTCAGGACGTGGAGAGCCAGATTTTGGATCACTTTGCTCTGAATCGACAGTTTCTACCAAATCCTGTTCCTCTGCTAGCTGGACATTCTTTCTTGACTTACTTCCAAAGCATTGTTTCCATGCAGACTTCATGGTGTTGTACATCTTGCTGCCATGTCTGCTTGCAGATTTCTCATCCATCTGCTCAGAATCAGAATGGGTTTGTTCAGTGACAGTCAAAGAGGTCTCACTGACATCCTGACATCCGCTGCTGGCTGATCTGACGACCTCATCTTCGTGTTGTGCCTCCGGGAGCACCAGGGAGGGTTCAGGTGTTCCAGCCATGTCTATGACTGGGTCAGCTGTTTCAGCAGTGCTAATGTCCTCATCAGGGCCGAGTGAGGCAGCAGGAGCTGTCTCATCCGGAAGTGGAGTTCTAGACTCATACAAATCCTGTTCTTCTTTTTGCTCGATATTTTTTGTTGACCTTCTTCCAAAGCAGATTTTCCATGTAGACTTCAGCTTCCTGTAGATTTTTTTGCCATGTCTGTCTGCAGGTTTCTTGTCTATCCTGTCAGAATCACAAGATGTTGGTGTACTGGCAGTTGCAGGTTCTGATGGTACTGCTGTTGGTTCCATCTCTGTGACAGAGTCCTCCTCTGTGACTTTTGGTGTCACCTGCACATGGTGTTCTGCAAACACTCGCCGCATTTCAAAAAACCTTTGCAAGTGCAGGTCAAGTTTTCGGGGGATGATATCTGCTGAGGGTCCAACTTCACTCTCATTACCCTTTACCTTTGAGCTTTCACCAGCGCTCCACATGGCTATAGACTGCAACGTCTCATTGACATTATCAGCAGCCCGTTCCATTATTTCTGAGACAAGCGCGTCAGCAGTCTCAGAAGTCACTGAGGAGGCTTTGGAGTGAGAGGAGACACTTGTATTCTGTCAAAGAAAAAACAAAAATTAGTAAATTGTAAGATTCAGTTTTTTATAGTACTACTGTTGCTACCAAGCACCTATGGAACTATGTGTAATGTAATGATTATCAGAATCAGAATTAATAATCCCCAGGGGGTAATTGCTTTTTGTTACACACAGCTCCAAAAGAATAAGAATAAACCTCAAACACAAAGTAAAAATATAAATATATAAAAGTATGTATAAAAAATTATTATTACAAATAACAAATAGTGACCCTAATAAGTTATTGCACCAGGTGAGTCCAGAGTCTTATGATGATGATGATAATAATAATAATAATAATAATAATAATAATAATAATAATACCACTACTACTAATAATATATAACAACATGTACATTCAGAGTAAGGCGTTGTACTATATAATACTAATACTACTACTACCACTACTACTACTACAAACAGTAATATATAACAACATGTACACTCAGAGTGAGGAGCTGTACTATATAATAATATATAACTACTACTAATAATATATAACAACATGTACATTCAGAGTAAGGCACTGTACTATATAATACTACTACTACCAACAGTAATATATAACAACATGTACATTCAAAGTGAGGAGATGTATTATATAATAATAATAATCATGATAATAATAATGATACAAATAATACCACTACTAATAATAATAATAATATATATATACAACATGTACATTCAAAGTGAGGAGATGTATTATATAATAATAATCATGATAATAATAATGATACAAATAATACCACTACTACTAATAATAATAATATATATATATATGCAACATGTACATTCAGAGTGAGGAGATGTATTATATAATAATAATAATCATGATAATAATAATGATACAAATAATACCACTACTACTAATAATAATAATATATATATACAACATGTACATTCAGAGTGAGGAGATGTATTATATAATACTAATACTACTACTTCCAACAATAATATATAACATGTACACTCAGAGTGAGGAGCTGTATTATACTGGACATGATAATAAATGACAGGATGACTACACATATATCAATGCAGTAGTTTGGCCTTAAGTAGTTGCCTTATCCTCTTTAGCTCTGCTATCACTGCTTTAACTTTTCCCAAATATGTATTATCATCTACCAAACTGTACAAAAAGTACAGTACTGTTTACAACAAAATGTACTGTATGTATCAAAACAATGCAGAATGGATTGTTTCGTTGTTGTAATTTGATCATGTTCAATAATATAATGCTATTATATTGTGAATCATTATTATTGTAGCATTAAGTTGTAGTTTACATACAATAAATATGACCAGTCTATAAATCTGAAAAGTAACTGACTGTAGCTGTAAAATTAATTTAGTAAAAACAAAATACAATATTTCCCTCTGAAATTCTGTCAAAGTAGAATACATATATAATGTAGCCTAAAAATGGGAATACTTAAGTAAATGAATTGTACTTGAATACAGTATTTGAGTTAGTGTACTGATTCATACCTCTAGTTGAGACATTGATTTTCCTTGTCTTCCTTTTTGTTTTTCAAGATTTCCTTTCTATCGACTGACGTATCGGTGACGTGACGTGACTTGAATATTCGTTGAATATCCTCGTTGTCTTGCCGTTGAAACTATCTCAGTGCGGAGTCCTGGATGTAAACGTGGGTTCTTCGTGTCTTATAACTAATAGTTTTCTTGATCAAAGGAATTGAATGTTCCAAACTTGCCTTTGATTCTCAGCATTCTAAATGATGTCATAAATGATGTCATAAATGATGTCACACACACACACACACACACACACACACACACACACACACACACACACACACACACACACACACACTCTCTCTCTCTCTCTCTCTCTCTCTAAATGCTACCGTTACTATGGTTACAGAATTTGGTTTTTGTTCAAACTGTTTTGGAGAAGTTTTGATTCAACTTCAACTGCGGCTGCTGTGGGTCAGAGGTAGAGTGGGTCGGTCGGTTCGAGAGAGATCTGCGGTTCGATTCCCAGGTCCTCCACAAGGACACGCAAGTGTGAGTGATGTGCGAATGAGGATGGGCGTAGTTTGTGGTGCTGTATTCTATTATACAGAGATGTGCTTCTGTTATTTAGCCTACCATCAATGAAATAAATGGGGTGGACAAAATAATAGAAACACTTGGACAGTAGGCTAAAACTGTGGTGTAACCATACATGTCCAGGTTTTTAAATCATAACAATCAACCTCCAGTATGTCACTTTTTCCGAATGACAGAAAAAATAGGACTTTTGTCAGAACTTCATCAATTTTACTACTTTAATAGTTTGACATGACAGTTTACTTGAGTAGTTTGACATGTAAATGATATGCATTGTCACGCCATAAACAATATATAGAATATATAAATGTCTTTATAGAAAAGAAAGAAATTGTGATCATAATATGCCTATACTGCATCAAAGAATAGGTATAAGCGCTGAAACACTGTGGAAAATCGATATTATTTTGTGTTACATATGTATACGTCATGTCATGTCAGAAGCTCCATAAGTGTAATGTATAATTTTATACATTATGCATGTGGCCTCTCCTTGTTCTGAGGTTTTAAGGTATGCTGACGTGATTTTAACAGTGAAAATGTAACGAATCAAAGCCACCGATGCTGGCAATGTGAAAATAATATGTCAACGAGACAAGACTGAAAGGATGCCACCTCCTCTCAGTGAAGAGATGATTTATGTCGTTGAAATAACAACATAATGCCGCTCATGGGCGACATGTTTCCTCAGATTCTCCTTGACAATGAGAAACAGCTGTTTATTTTTGCCTGTGAGCATCTGCCCTTAGTGGTGTGTTTCATTGCAACGTGGCTGCAGGCAGGTGTGTCTGTTGTCTATGCATGATTTATCTAACAGATACTGGACTGCTCTCGTAGCACCACCTGCACACACACTGAGACTAGACAGGACATGCTGGACACACATCATTAAGCAAAGTCATTAAAAAATCTATTCTTTAAGAACAATTGATTTTTTTAAATTCCACATCACTTTAAATTATTATGATTTTTAGGGCAAAAAAATCAAATAGTGTGTGTGAAATTTAAATATACAATAGTTTCAGGTGAACAAGACATAGTTTGCTTAGTTTCCTGGAAAGAATCTGATATTTGCAGGAGCCCTGTGCTTTAGTTTTTGGAGATTATTATCTATAACCACATATACTAATGAGATTTAGTTTTTTTGCTACAGAAACATGCAGAGGTGGTGAGGTCCTTTGTTCAGCCCGGAGTCGTGTCTGCACGTCCTTCTTTCAGTCCTCATTAATGCTCCAAAAACCTCCAGATATTTAACTTGGTTTCCCTTCATGTCTCACAGACGATTTCACACAGTGTGTGTGTGTGTGTGTGTGTGTGTGTTTGTGTGAGAGAGAGATTGATGGCTGGTAAAGGTCAGTCCCCAGAAACATCGTCTCTTTATAAACACCTTTGCTAAAAGAGTTGATTATTAAGTAGCCAGAGTCCTTGTGCAAACAAAACAAGTGAAGCGAGGTCCGTGAAGCCAGTTCAGCCACACAGCTCAAGCAGCACTTTGTCCTGGATCAGCTAATCTGCCAGTTGAGTGTGTGCATACCGTTACCCACTGGATAGTCTATTTGAGCTGTCAAACGTGTTTCTTGTTTGTTGCTGCTGGTCACCCTGCTTCTGTTTGCCTCCACGTGTCAGCACCCACCTTTAAACTGAGCATCTTACCTCTCATTCTGTCTCCTGACTTTACTTTGGTTTGGTCAAACAAAATGTATATCTATATTTATCCCAAATAAAAACACCTTTATTCAATACGTTGTCTGAAGTGAAGAGGAGTTTTTCCTGTAATTTTGGTCCGTGGAGAGCAGCCACCCAATTTCAACTTGAAGCTGCTTCGTGCCTGTGTGTGTGTATGTTTGTGTGTGTGTTTGTGGGTTTTGTGTGTGTGTGTGAGTCATGGTGTAATGGAACAAAAGCTACTAAGTCACAAAAAAAGAACAACAACAATAATAAATATAGCTTCAAGCGGCCATTCTGGGTTCAATCATTTTCGCGGTCAAGAGCAGGAAGCAGCACTAATGACCCTAAATTAAAGCTGCAAGCAGCACTGAGCAGGTTTCAGGCTTCACACAGCTGAGAAAAGTCACTTCAGCTGGTTTAACTCTGTTCAAAATAGGAGTAAAACCCAAACACATGCTTGTTTCATCTTTAGAATAAGATAAGATAACATAAGATATTCACCCAACGGCGAGGAAATGTACATGTGTTCATTGGAGAGCTGCTCTAACGGGCGCCATCTTAGTCACTTACTTGAATGTATGCAGCTGCTAGAATGTTTGAAGCTATTTGAATGTATGCAGATACTAGAATGTATGCAGCATTTCAATAAATGCTCATTCAAAGTGCAACTTGGTTTGTGCATTCAAGACATAGTGCAGGATGTCTCCACTAGCGCCACCAAGACGGTCTGACAGACTGTTTAGGGTTTTATAATGCAAATAACCAGCCTCTCAGCCCAGGACTTTTCCATAATATGTGTTTTTTATGTTTTATGTCATAAGCATTTAGCATTTATAGCCCCAACTACTACTGCAGTTTTATATATTAGCAACATGTTGGTTAAAGTGAGCACAGAGTTGTAAGCATGTGTTTAAGTAACTAATAAAATAATATTAGTAGTAATAATAATATAATAAAATAATATAATATAATAAATAATAATAATAATTAGTAATAAAACTTCAGGTAATTATCTTGACACATTGTTTACTCTCTGACGGTTGCCTTCGTGTTGCAGCAGACTGCTGAATATTTAGGCCTACAGCATAGATCTCTGTAGTCATGTTTGCCAAAAATAATGCTGTGGTTGTTTTAATGGATAAGAATAATTAAACTCTTATTTGTGTCTGAATATTTGAACCCCAACCGAGAAATCAATACTCATTAAAAAAGTAGTATTTTTTGTGTGTGTTCAAAAACTGTAAATGGTTATTTCTAACTATGTCTGCAGTTTTAAGTCAGAACTATTTTGTTGATTAGAAATCTGTAATCCACTGTTTTGGCTCAACGATTTATGATTTCAGGATCTGCACATTATTTAGTGACCGTCAGTGAGAAATACAAAGAAAATACGAACATTATTTGCTGTATATTGTAGTGAATGAAGAGGCCTTTTATGTTGAAATCATGGCTCTTAATGTGGGCTTTTTAAAATTGTGTGACTTTATGGCAACTTTGAGAATCATTATTGCATTGCTGTAATCTAATAATATATTTTACAATGTAAAAGGCATTCATGGTGACTTTCAGCTCATGGTTTAGCTCTCCGGCCCACAACTTTACTGTTTTTGTTCACTATTAACACTCTTGTAGCAGCATTTTTGGTTGGCAGCTGTTCTCAGAGACAAAGCTCTAATAGACCCTCTGTACACAACCTGCTCATCTCCAAACAGCAGGCAGACACAGTTAGAAACTCGCTGGAAGAGCCAATATTGGAATAATATTAAAACTGAATACTATATTAATACTATTCCATCTTTACTAATTGTGTACAGCATAGAACCCAAACTGCACAGCTGCAGCATGGCGTGGTTGAACCCTGACTGTGCAACCTTTTAAGAATGATGTGCAGAGCATATACGGTTAATAGATTTCAAATAGCGCCTCCCAGCAGTCACAGACTTGTAGTATAGAGGGAGGTCAAGTATATGGCCAGTGCTGCTCTCCAGCAGAGCTTGTTCCATTAACCCATAGCAGAGTGCAGGCAGTTAGGGAGACAATAGACCCTACAGCCCAGCACGTGGGGGAACTCGATACCACCGGGGAGACCAGAGAGACGCAAAGCCAAGCAGAGATCCAACAGGAAGCCCAAGGTTACGCTGGACTCCCACCTGGACTCATCCAGGTGGTGCATATGCCCACGACAACATGGGAGATGGTGATAAATGTAGATCTCTGAGGGCTTTTGTTGATTTGATTATTGTTTCTTAATCTCACTTTAGTACAAACAAGTGAAGTATGTGAAAGATTTGAATCACTGAAACTGTTCTGTCAGGCAGCATCACATTTTCTCTTAACATATTTGCTATTGGAAGGAAGGAGTCTCTGTCTGTCTGTCTGCCTGTCTGTCTGTCTGTTGTTCGATTTCTCGACAACTCTTCATCGACTGACCTCACACTTGGCGGGGGTATTGCGAAGGAAACCAAGTAAATACAGTGTGGAGCACAGGCTCTTGAGATATTAGTAGTGCGTTAGCACTGCCAGAAGTACACACTGTGTGGTGTAATGAGAGGAGACCTCTCAAGTGCATGCTGGGTAGGGCTCACTCTCCATGGCCCTCTACAGGACATTCAAAAATAGATGAAGAAAGAGACCAGAGATGTTACGCTGTAGAAAACATTTTAAGCAATGTAATTATCAGAATGAACACTTTATGTTGGTAGTCTTGTCCTGATAGTTGGCTGTTAGCAATGACTAATTATAAATACAGACTCGGTAGAACAGGTTAAGAAACAGTTTATCTGTTTGAGTGGTTCTTGAGAAAGCAGCAAGTAGCATCACCAGAGTTCAAGTAACTGGCCCAGTTAATATAACATTAATTTAACATAATTTCAACAAAATAGAGTTGATATGTGCATATCAGTGCAGTGCAATGTGAAACTCTTTAACTATTATATTTGTATGTCACATCTATATTATTAATTTCAATATTTTATTGAAATAAAATAATATATTTTATTATATATTATATTATATTTTATTAATTTCAATATTTTCACTTCAAGAGAAGAGGAGGAGGATTAGAGGATCCCATGGTCCTCTGCTGGTTGAGAAAATGGACCAAATTCATTAGATTACAGCACCAAACCCTTTCAGAGCCCACTTGATTAATCTGCTTTCAGGATGTGAAAAGCATAAAAATACAAAACATTACCTGATAGCAGTAATGTGTTGTCCCATGCTCTGTGCTTGGAACGAGATAGAAACAGTATATTTTCTTATGTTTGTCATGTAACAGCATGTGTGCAAATCCCAGTCCAGTGACAATACTATTATGTCAGGTCATACTCAATCACACCAAAATCAGTGTCCTCTGAAGCAAGGGCACAGTGATGGAGTGTGATGGACGAGATGAGAAATAGCAAGTGACACCAAGATCTATTTTCTGAGCGTACAGAAATTGTATGTGAGCAAGAATACGTTGAATGTGCGTTATCAGTGAACACTGTAGGCGCCATGCACTCTCTGTTTACCGAGCAGTGTTTACCAGATGCAGCGACTTTAAGTCTTACAATACAAAATCTTTCCAGGGAGTAACCTGCCTGTCATCCCTTCACTAAGGAGTGAACAATGTTGCAGCACTGAACAGCAACCACGGGGGAGTTTATTGGAGTTACTGAAAGTGAACTGAGAACACCCTCTGAATCGCAGGAACGCCACAGCTTTTTGAACAGGGGAAGCGGATTGTTTAAAGTTGCTCTGTATTTCAAACAGGCAGGCACAATGCTGCCTTTTCTTGACATTCCATTAAAGAGGCTGGTTGCAGCTTCCACGCAGAGGGGAGATGGGCTGGGCTGCGAGAGGACAGGAAGAAGGGGGAGGAGGAATGACGGAGGTGTAGAGTTGGCTTGAGTCATACTGCCATCTAGTGTCGCCTTAACCATCAACAGGTGCTGTCCATGGTGCTGACCGTCCACGCAAAATGAAGTCTGATTATTAGTCCTTTAGGGCCAATCGTTGTGCAGCTTGAGCCACGAGCACAGACACCGCTGCTGCTGTTCAGCTAAAGGCCAGACAATCCAAATTTGGCCAAAACACGTTCAGATATATTAAATGCATCTAATTGCAGGATTCAGGGCTAGTTCACAGCCTCTCCCGTGTGAAGAGGAATACCAGCCGGCCTCATACAAACCACTCAGCCCCTGCAGGTTAAGCCTAATAGATTGTAGAACTAATTCATCCCTGGTTCAATTTGACTGCTAAAGCAATATATGAGCTTGCGAGAGGCCACGGGTTATGTGCAGTGCAGTTCATAGATGGAAATGTTTACAACTGTTGCCTGTGGTGAGTTAAAGTAGGTCAGGTCATGTCGGGGATATTATTGAGATGTAATGGTGTTTATTGTAGTGTAGGAGTGCAACATATAGAAACTACACATTGGCATACAGACACAAAGAAAAACACAAACTGCAGTTGGGCTAAGTATAAAGTCATTTTAGTAAATGTTGGATATGAGCCAGTATGTTTTCTTTTCTTTTTTCAGTTTAAGTAGATCTTCAGCTGTGTTTTTGCTCTGCTGAGGGCGAAGCCTGGCACTGGTTGGTCTCATGGTCCAACGCTTGTTCAGGTACCTACTGGTCACACTGCTTTATTACAATAATTAGCAGTGAAATGTATCTTTTTTTCCCTGTAACACTAATATCACACCAAAACAATACACATGTACACAAGGAAAGCAATGTGATTTACTCATAGCAATCATGCTTACCCAAGAAGGTGGATATTTGTGGCAGCAGGACAGGGTGTGTGGGATTGAGTCAAAGTAAACTATAGTGTGTGTGTGTGTGTGTGTGTGTGTGTGTGTGTGTGTGTGTGTGTGTGTGTGTGTGTGTGTGTGTGTGTGTGTGTGTGTGTGTGTGTGTGTGTGTGTGTGTGTGTGTGTGGTCATGGTAATGAGAGAGCATGTCACCCAGTGCAACAGGGTGGCTCATTGATGGCTTTTTAATTTGTTTTTCAGACAACAATGGCACAGAGGAAGAAGATTTATCCGCCTTTGATGCACACAATGAGCAGCGTCAATTCATTATTGGTTTGTCATGGGATTTATTGGTAATAAGAAATATCACCATCCTTTCAGAGTAGCAAGATTTACTGGCAAAAGAAGATGTTGCAAGATGAACAGACTTATGACTGGCAGGAAAAGGAAAACTAGTGATGTCAAATCTAAAATATGAAGAAGCCCATCTCGCTCTTGAGCTCACACACAGAAGACACAAGGTAAATATATATATATATGTAAAAAAAAGGTGTAACATAGATTTTTGTTTGCACAACTATTGGGGAGAAACATCTTCATGGTTATTTTAACAAAATTAGAAAAGTCTAAGACCCAGTCAACAATAAGATGAAAATGAAATCTTATTCTACTTAAACATCCCATGTCCAGATCCTCCCTTAAAGCCACCTCTTCATCTCCTGGGACACTAACAAATAAAACTCGCAAACATAAAGTTTACCTTGACCAAGAAATTTCCATGTAGGAATGTTCCCACTTCCATTGTGCACTCGCAGCACAAATGATCCTCCATCAGTTTCATTGGAGTTGAATTGGAGTACAATAAGGTTACTGGCCTGCTTTTATACAGAGCATGTCTTGTCTTGTCTTAGAACCACTCAAAGCGCTTTACCCTACATGCCATTTACCTTACCCACACACACATTCATGCATCTAATGCTCATTCACACACACACACAGCCTTCAGGAGCATTTAGGGTTCAGTATCTTACCCAAGGAGATGCAGACTGGAGGACCGAACCGTCATCCTCTCAGATGATGACCTGCTCTACCTGTTGAGCCACAGCCACCTCCTGTCTATGTAATATTTTGTGTTGTGCAAACTTCTGCTTTACTTTTCCTGCACTCTTCTGACAAAATGTCCTCGTGTTCACACCTGACAACTCTGTTAACCTTCGACAAATTTAGTCCCACTTTCACTGGCGGGTTTTAATGTCCCACAGTGATCTAAAGGCTTCTCAATCCTCACTAAATCGTTTTACCATGAAACTTCACTTTCATCATTTTGTATAGTGGTGTGATACATCAGCATCTTCAGCATATTCCACACTAGCATACAGCACGTGGCCTTTATCAGTCCTTTGCGCCTGTCCATTGTTTCATAGCGCTGAAATAGATCAACAGTTCAGCCACACAATGATCCACAGCAGAGGTATTACTCCCACCGTGCACACACACACGCTCACACACACTCATCATCATCATCAGTCTTTCTGACTGGAGGGCCTGTGTTTTTCTGAGGTCATGGAAGATCAATGTTGACTCCATGGCGTAATCATCTGAGGAATAAGATTAGCATATCTTAGCGCCGATTGAGTTGTCTCACTGGCTGCAGCGGGGAGGGGTGATTAAGGATTGATTGTCCCAGCAGGGGCAGTTGTGAAATTCAGTAGACAAGGATGGAGGACAGAGGAAAAAGAGAGCAGAAAGACAAGGAGAGGAGAGGAGAAATAGTTTGACTGACTTTGAATGTGGCAGCAATTTTTCTTCTAAATGAGTGACTGCTCCTACTCTCATTTTACACTTCTGATGATTATGTACATTATGTTGTGATTCTTGATAATTTTATCAATTTGTCAACAAGAATAATTCTTTATTTTGGTTGCTCCATCATAGGGCCATTTTTTTTTAAGAAAGTATTGCACTCACCAAAGTAATCGCTGAGAGAACTAAACAAAGTCTTGCAAGGCAAGAACAACCTGTCTGCTCACGTTTCTTGGCCCCCGCAGACTTTATTTTAGTCCTCCGCAGAAAAACAAGAGCATCGGTCATTTCAACAGATTCTGATGCTGTAACGGTACACGGCATGTTTACCCTCATTTGACATTTGAGACCTTTAGCAGCAGTGTATATTGTGGCTTTTGACAGTCAGGGGCAAGGCAGCTCCTTAAAAGTGAAGCCAAATAATCTTGGTTGCCCAGTGTGGTTCAGAAACACCACTCGGATTAAATTACTGTATGTAGAGATACTTTCTGACATTTTAGGGAGTTCTTATCACGGGTGGATGGACGCTGTCTTACAATGAAAGCACCAGCACAAGATGACAGCACCGTATCGGGGACAAACTGGATGGCAGATGTCTGGTTTCTGCCCAGCAGTGAATGTTGGTGTTTCCCTCATAATAGCTTAGAGGTTGTGTCTGTTCCCACATTGCTAAGAGAAATTCTTTAAGTAGTGATGACGCAATAACTAGCAATGGTCAGTGGGATCTCAACAGTGTATAAAGTTCCTCTTGTACAATAAACATTGTTAGATAGAAGTGTGCTCTTTACTTAGACGTAAACAACAAATTGTAAATTCTCTACTTACTCCATCACTCATTCTTTATTGTCGTGGCGTTTGTTCATAAATATTCACAAATAAATTCCAACCTCTGACTTTAACTGTCACAGGGGACGCCAAAGGGCTCATCCACGTGCTGAGCCAGTTGTTGTCAGAGAATATAAAGTGCCCATTACTGTGTCTGTTTGAGTAGCTGTGAATAACATTACAAAGTCCTCGATGCCACCTCTGAGTGTGTTTGGTGGCTCTCTTTGGGCTAAAGGTTGCATCGCGTTCATTTATCGCGGCCATTACCTGCGTATTCACACCCTCTCTCCAGATGCCTTTACATTTGCTTTCGATCATCTGAGTGTGACTGACAGATGCCAGGAGTGATTAGATCCAGCGGATTAAGGTGGATGCTCGCTGCCTGAAATACACCTCTGTAGCGCTCAGATGTCAGCCGTGAAATGAGACAGACACTCCAAATGAGGGAACAGCTCAGCCTAATATCCCATTACAAATGCTGTTTACTCCGGGCGTCTGGATTTAGCCCGGCTGCCCAGGACTGTGTGCGGCCAAACTGTGTGTTGGAAGGAAGAAGCACTGCCAGAAACATTTCCCTTGAAACCTAAAGACACATTCCCAACGTTAGACGCAGCATTCTCCGTATCTCGTCCAGCCAATTCCCTGTCAGTCATGTCGGAAACCTTCCCCCTAATGCAGGCGGAGAGGCAGTCACAGAGTGGCGCCTCCTATTGCTGGGGAGTGGCAACGTGCCACAGAGGCCCTCCATGCAGCCAAAAAACAGCAGAAAACATTAATTAGTGAGTCCTTTGTCCTTGTGTTTTTGGATGGCTTCCTCTCCTTTATGGATGAAAGTGAAAACTCTCCAGCAGCGTTCATCATTAAGAATATATCGTACTTTTGGATGTCAGCGTGATGTCAACAGTGATTACTCCCTGGAAAAATCTTTTTCACTTCACCGGCACCCTGTGACAACACCACCTCCGTGCTGCACCTAAACACTAAGGCCTTCCCACACATCCTCATGTTTAAACATTCACAGTTTATAAGTGAATGATTCTGAAGTAATTACAGTGTAGCTTCAAAACATCACCATCATGAAACATTGTCTCCCTGCTGGGTTTGACAATCACCAGAGTAAACTCAACATTTTAATAGATTTAAGAACTATATTTCCTGCTCCAATTCACAACGCTCCAATCAATACAGTCACTTTCAAACAATTTTCACTGAAAATGAACTCTGTAAGTGCTGCGGTGTAGCTCCTGGTATTTTTTTTCTAAAGATAGTATGCCACCAGTTTTGTTGTACTGACAAGCACAAAGTACTCAAAGGTTTCGTTTGCTCATCAATACATGCAAGTGAAATACAGGACGGCTCCACGTACGAGGTGCTTGTGGCCTTTCAGTGCCACTAATACGTAATGTAGTTTGACTGCATCTACTGCAACACTACACAGGTTATTGGGAGCTCTTACTCTGAATGTGCTGAGATTAAAAGTCTAGAGAATCGATGGTGGCGTCTAGAGCTGCTAATGTTAAAGAGGGTGCAGCTATATGTTTGATTTAGTAACACTCAGTAACCTTAGGTCTGAATTTAATATTACATTTTCATACATACATTGTTTATTTCTGTTCTAGCCCAGTGGTGTCTTTTTTCTTTTCTTTTTAATCCATGAAACAATGAAGCAAACCACTGACTAGAGTCCCTTCACTCCAGAAATGTCTGCATCAAGTTTCAAACATACACTGGTGGCGCTGGTGGTTGTCATGTGTCCTGGTAGACAGAGTCTGTTTCCTGTCAGGGTCCAGCATGTGTGTCTGCTGTTTGTTGTCTCGGCTGCTGTTACTCTCTGTGCAGCGGTGTGATAAGGGCTGCTGGGAGCTGATCTACACCTAGCCTCTGTGTTCAGGCTGTTTGTTTTTGATTGTGAGTCAGCCTCGCTGCAAGGACGAGACAAATGCACAGCTCTGACCCCTTTGACCTCTCAGATCACTGCCTCTTGACCATTTCCCCTCTCCTCTGCTCTGTTTTTTGGTTTACACCATAAATACTTTTTCCGATCGGGGTTTCTTTCTCTTTTTTTTTTTATTTATTTATTTTTATTTTACCTTTATTTAACCAGGAAGTCCCACTGAGATCAGAAATCTCTTTTACAAGGGAGACCTGGCCGAGGTAGCAGCCATACAAAATCAAAAGCCAGATACATGACACACAAATACAAATAGAAAATAAACAATAAAACAGATTGACACCTATTTAAGGATAGTGGTCTCTCAAGAAAAACAGTGACATTCCTCCTTCACTGCATTCTTTATGATACTCTTAAACTCATGTCTCCCGTGTCTCTGATGAAATAGTGTTGCCGGTGTTGTGATGCCTGCTTCCATTTATAATGACATATAGTCATAAAGTTTGAGTTCTTGTGTGTTTCTCGGCTGTTTCAAACTAACTAGCAACATCTTTTTCTTTCTCTCATGGAAAATAAAGTGTAAAAATTCACAATAATTCTTCTGATGGGGATTTAATTTTAAATTTCGTTTGCTTGACAGATTGAGACACTTCTTATCACTTTTGTGGTTATTTTGTGTTGTTTTCCCTTTATTTATTCCCTTCATGTCGGGTTTTTATGCCATTTTGTTACCTATGAAATATGTTGATTGCTTTTTTTTCTATTTTGAATCGTTAATGCATTTATTGTGTTGTGTTTATTGTAGATACTCTGGTGCAAAATGTTTTTGACATTTGGCTCCAGTATATTAGGCTACAATGCCTGTGATGTAATGGAAGGGTCCCTTCAGTGATAAACCTGTAAGATCCTTGTTGTTTAACCAGAAACAGCCATCATAACACTTGGTTCAAAGCCACCAGACTCCACTGACCAAACTTTTACCTCTCAGAAGGAAAAAATAGGGTCCAGGTATCAAAGTTGTCCTTTAAGCTGCCATATCAGTAAGACTGTAATTTACATTTCCTTTGCTTTGCCTGCTTCCATGACTCACACATTGCAGTGCCAATATGATACTTGAGTCTCTTTATAACTTGACAATCTCTTTATTCTCTCTTGAGATAAATAAAATGCACATAGTCCGTGCATTGTCTCAGCTAGACTTCATGTTCTCAATAATTCCCTCTTCCTCCTCCACCAGTTCTACACAGTTAGCACTGTATTCATGTTACAATCACGTGTTTTGAATATGATTCTGTAATCGCTAATATGAAAAGATGTGTTTTATATGATCCACCATGAAATTAATGACAATGTTAGGTTGTTGTAAACTGAATCCAAGAAAGCTCAAGCTCGTAAAAGAGGAGGGGAGGTTGTTGAGGCTTCCTTCCTCCTCTGTAAGTGTGCACTGAGAATTTAATGATGTATTTTCCCATAAAAACTGTGTGTGTGTGTGTGTGTGTGTGTGTGTATGTTGTAACGTATAAAGGACAAGAGAGGAGCTGCGTCTTAAACCAGGAAAAATGTCAAGACCCAGTAAGGAAAGATCATGATGACTTGAGTGAGATCACATGCATCTAAGTCTTTGTCTAGAGTAAATGTGTGTTATCTCAAAGTACTATAAGAAACTGCCTCTGGTATTTGATTAACATCCCTCATTTACACTAGAAACATTTCCAGTTTCCACAACACTCAAGCTGGCCGGTGCCCAGCCTCTTTAGGAGACTAGCGGCAGATCCTGGGTTATTGACTGCAATAGGAAAAGTGAATTTGAGCACAGATTATGACTGATTCTTTCACGCCTTTGTCAGCAAAGTACATATTGAACCCATTTTTCACAAGTCACATATCTTCCCATAGCGTTATAACACTAAAATGACAGACCTGCCTCAGACCTGGCTCTGTTACCACTAAACAAGTGAGATGGGGGGGGTAGAGACAACTGTTATGCCCCCAGAAATAAGTTTCCTTCAGAAATCCAGTTTAGTGTGATGTGTTATTGCTGTAACCATAGCAACCTAGAAACAGGAAGCAGGAAATGGGAAGCAGGAAACAGGAAGCAGGAAGTAAATTCACCATGTGGGTGCTAAAGCAACGTCTGTGAGTACTATTCATGTAATGACATGAGTTATTTTGTTATTTGCATGATTATAAGTGCGGCTGGATGCTAATTGCGTAGCTAAGTTAATGAATTGCTGGTTGTCTTTTTAGCCATGTTAGCCGTGCCTTAATTATATTAGCTACGTGGCTAAGCTAGTTAAGATCTGCTTAATGCCTGGATGCTGTTGTGATGTGTGTATTTGACCAACAATGCTGTTTATTAATGCAGATAGTTTTCACTGCATTGTAATTGCAGTTTCACAAGATTCCAAGTAAACTTTATAGAATTTCATCATACCTATCCTGAAGTGTTTTGGGAGTGTTTAAACTGATTGGAAACAGTCCATGACAGTGAAAAGACCCAAGTGTGAGCTAGCTTAGCATTACACAATGTCAAATACTCAAAATGTGCAACTATCTGATTGGTTCGTCAAAGATGGGGAAGAGCAGTGGTTTAGACTCAGTTTGGTGCACAGGCTGGTCCCGGTCAGCGGAGACAGCGCCCTAACGGGGAGGAAAACCCTACACTCCCTCATCTTTGCGTCTTTTCACGTGCTTTGGTTCAACTTCAGGGTGTCTTTCTCACACTATTCTCATATTCAGTATTTAACCTTGAGTTGTTTCTCTGTGTGATCTGAATGTGAGCCTGTCAGCAACTTATTATCTTATTTCTACCTCAGAGCAGATTCCTGAGAGTTTACACCCTAACTGTGTGTGTGTGAATTTATCTCAGCATAGCTTTACTGCTTATTGATTAATAATACATTTACATAATATAAAAAGGCACTTCATAATTATTGTAACTTTTAAATCTCAACACCAGCGAGCCTCACGCCATATTTCTCTTTCTGGTACTGAAACCTCGGATACAAGCGGCCGAAATGAGTTTCCTCCGCAGGGTGGCCGGACTCACCCTTAGAGATAGGGTGAGGAGTTCGACCATCCGGGAGGAGCTCGGAGTAGAGCCGCTGCTCCTCCACATCGAGAGGAGCCTGCTGAGGTGGCTCGGGCATCTGTTTCGGATGCCTCCTGGACGCCTCCCTGGGGAGGTTTTCTGGGCATGTCCCACCGGAAAGAGGCCCCGGGGAAGACCCAGGACACGCTGGAGGGACTACGTCTCTCGGCTGGCTTGGGAACGCCTCGGGGTCCCACCGGGTGAGCTGGAGGAGGTGTCTGGGGCCCGGGAAGTTTGGGCATCTCTGCTAAAACTGCTGCCCCCGCGACCCGACCCCGGATAAGCGGTTGAAAATGGATGGATGGTACTGAAACCTCACCAAGTGATAATGTCACAGATTAACAAAGGAAATGAAGATAATCACTCAGTGTACTCACAGACACAGGAAGTGTTCACCGTTTCATACCGTTGGTGCAGTTTCTTAATGCTTCATCCTTTTTGTTGGACCGTACTTGCTTGTGCCAGTGGGGCCTGGAGCAGCAGAGGTCTGGTGTGCTCACATCTTTCCAGCTCCACACCAACTGATTTGCTGCATTTTCAAACTTGTAGTCTTCAGCCTCAACCGCTGACTCAAGTAACACCACTAGAGAACATTATCAGACTTCACACAGCTGCCTGTGGACACACTTTATACACAGACTTTATGCTTTTTTTTTTTTTTCCCCGCATTCCAGTAGTACTCCCCAAGATCTGTAAATACACTTTGATGTGTAAAATTGGTTCCCCTTAAACGCTCTCAGTTCCTGTGCAACCCTGTGTTGTAAAATGTCAAGTAAATGACCTTAATACCTTTAATCTATATTCTCTGGCTCATAGGATGAAATATATAGTTGTTGTGATGTGACTCTGCGATGGGTTGTTGCCGGCTGTGGTTTTAGTTTTAAGAGACGCTGCCTGCTTAATGTATTGTTTAATTAAAAAGACAGCATTGGTGTTATTCTAAATCTATAACAGTGGGTTAGTCCACCTCCCAATTCTCTTTTGTTCATAATGGAAATAGAGAGATTTGTTAGCCATGTCCTTTAATGTGTAATAAAGGTGTGTATGAAATACAAATGCATACGCTCCATATGAGCCTGAGTATTTTCCCCATATGGATTGTTGTAAAGCAAACAGGGGAAACATTTAAGGCAGCCAGGTCACCGCAGTTCATACTGAAGTGAAGCAGTTTTGTCCTTCCCAGTGTCAGCAAACCATCATGGAGTCTCCATTTTCCAATCATGTGGTAAAACACTGGTCGTCCATTCAAATAAAAGACACAAACCCATACAATGAAACACTTTACCTCACACACACCGTGCCTCATTTCCCTCTGCAATATTGTCCTTTAACCCAAGCTTACACTGTTTGCCAATCATTTGGGCTGTGCAACAGTCAATAATGGGTGAATCAGATGCTGAAATGAAGGGGTGGGAAAGGCTGACAGCATGGCAATGTCGCTCCGTTTTAGCCTTTAGATCAGCCAGCATGTAACACAAAGTGACAGGCAAAGCCGACTCCAAAAATCAAAGCCTCCTTTAGCTTCCACATTCTGCGAATGGAACTATTTGAGTGGCTTAGAAAAACTTCAAAGCCGGGAAGAAGGGGACTTTTTTTAATTTTAGATAAGGCCCCGGAGCTGAATGTGAACTGCTGGAATTGTAGAAGTTCACATCTTAATCGACGTGACCGGCTGAATTGAGGAGCGAAGAACTCATCTTCCGAGTCCTGTTTTTCTTTCTCCCTCTGTTTTTTTTTTTTTTTCTCCCCTTTTTTTTTTTTCAAATTTGTATAATCAAAAGATGTTTCCAAACCTCTAGTGGGTAGAGAGGGACTGCGGGGAGTGAGTGTGTATTGATTTAAAAAGAGCTCTGGTTAGTGCAAAATACATTTACTTAGTTAAGCTGCAGTAGTATCATCAGCTCCATTGATTTCAGTGTGATGCTGTTGTCATTATCAAGCCAAGATAATCTCTTCTAAGTCGGCCTTCCTGCATGAGCAGTGAAGTCAGTGGCTTTCAATGTATTACGCTATTGACTCCAGCTTGTTCTGCTGTGTTTGTCTGTGTGTGTGTGTGTGTGTGTGTGTGTGTGTGCAGATGGAGTTGTGGGGACATGAATATGTTTACACAGGCACATTGTGGGGACTTGCCTTCCTTTTGGGGACAAAATGCAAGTCCCCCCCGACCAGGACGTTGTTTAAGGTTAGGGGACTGGTTATAGTTCAGGTTAAAGGTACGTTCAGTGTAATGTCCTCAAAAGTGATGTGTGGTTGTGTGTTTGTAAGACTGCTTGTTCTTGCCCCATTTATTTCTGTCCTTGTTCCTACTGCAGGTCTGACTAAAGAACAAAGGCTCCAGTCATACAAGCACACACTGTCATATTGTCACATGTAAATGAGCCCGGTGAGGCAGGAGTAACAGGTCTACCAACCAGGCAGAGTGGCAGCTCAGTAGTGGACCGACACTGACTGACTTATTACTCACTCACCAAAACGAGCCTAAGGATCAGCATCCCCTCTGTTTTGATTTCTTGGTTAAATTAGAGCTGACTATCTGACATGTGCTCATATCGAAATTACAGAATAAGTTGATTTCTAGTGACTCCCTAAACGACAAATATGAGATTTTTCAGCACCCTCTGTGGGACTGATGGAGAGAAAAGTCACAGTTTGGTTAGGTTTAGACACCAAAACTACTTCATTAGGTTTAGGAAAAGTAGTTAAAATAACTATGTTAGATACAGAACAGGCGGAAGTGATGGAAGACATGAGTTACATTACACATAGATAATACTTAATAATAATAATAATAATAATAGCTTTTGTATGCTATCACTCAAAAACAGGAACACGGTAGCAAAGGAGGAAGGCAAATGTCTGGTGTAGCTACTACCTATACACCACCCAGTAGGATTCCCTCTTTGTAGGATTGAATGGTGGCTGTAAAAATGACTTGTTGCTGTGACTGAGAATGAAAATTGTGCCATTATGAACAATGATTTCAATGGTGGCAAATTTGCACTGTGGAAAAAAAAATGTCCATAGAAAGTCTTGAATTTGCATAATTCACTTCTGAGCTATACTCAGTACACATATTCCATTTCTTAATACATTTAATCTGCCCTCCTTAAATCTGCTCCGTCAAGAGCGTCTATTTCTACTCATAGATGGATGGAACAAAAACAAGTTCTCTAAATTCTAAATATATGTAATTCTGTTGTTTTTAAATCACGCTAGTGGCCGTGGCTGTAGGGATGACAGCACCTGTCGGCCTGTCTGTCGCTCCAGTGCTTCGGTCCAGACACTTTTAGTCCCCCTCCAGTCAAAAATTAGTTTTGCTTATTGTTTGTTCTGCAGGGTGTTTGAACTTCACTGTGCAGAATTGATGCATGTACTGAGTCTCATGTTAGCGAGCTGCTTTCTGCTGCAGGGGAGCGTTCCCCCTCGTACACGTGTGTGCCGACAGTGGTTCAATATTCGTCATACACATGTGTAATGTGGAAAATTTGGACCTCCAGCGCACAGAGGAATATGGGCCTCACAGTAGGAGGCCTTTTTTTTTTTCCCCACAAATTTTAACTGAACAATATTTGCATATTCATAGATCTGGTTCTTGAATGAGGGAACAGAGCCTCACTTATGGTGCATTCACGTTCAAACCACAGTTTATACTGTACAGATCTTGTATTCCTCAACATACCCCCCACTGTTTATTCTGTATATAACATCTTCCACCAGCATCATTTGCACTTACTCCTACACTTTATATTTATATCTGCCCTGCTTCCTGCCGCTGCTGCACATCCATATTGTTCTATTGTATTGTATATTACCACTATCTGTGCAGCTGTTAAACTGGATTTCATTCTTTCAGTACTAGAACTATCTGAATCTGATCTAATCAAATGTCATTTTCTAGAATTTTTAACAAGTCAACTTGTTTATCTCAACAACTTTTGGATGGATTGCTGTGAGATTTTATACGAACATTCATGCTCCCCGGTGGTGATCCCACGGCTTCACATTTAGTTGCACTGTTGGGGCATTGTTGCTTCTGAGTAAATGTCTTGTCAATTATCGGATGGACCATCATGCAATTTGGACATTCATGTCCCCCCAAAGATAGATTGTTTGTTTGGCTTTTCATCGAGCATCAGCAGGTGAAATGTTTAGTTTCTCCAGAACTTTGTTTTCTGACTAAATACCTGCAAAAAATAATGACATTACATCAGCCTCAGTTGTACTTTGACTGCTAAATGACAAATTGTTCAAATGGAAACCTACTATTTTATTAAAATATGGTTAGAATTATAAAATGCATTTGGAAACTGCAGTGAAGGTAGCATGAAGAGAGCTTTGCATGCTCGTATTCAGCTTTTTTGCCACGCTTGTCCTGGTATAAACACCACACTTGGAGTGGCACAGGCCTTATGTTACAGTATAGGGACTATTTCTAGAGGAAGAATAAGCAATAATGTGAGCACAGCAGTTGGAATGGGTTGTTATAAATGTAAAAAGGAGCTGTAAGGAAAACAATCAGACAATTTAAACATCGTTTGCTGAAAAACAACCACCAATCAATTTTCCCTCTCAGACTAATTTCATTGGACTCTAGTGATTATGGGCCAAGGATTTTGTTAATTTCCTTTGTGAGAAAACAGCCCTTTGCTCCTTAAGCAAACTAATGGCGTGGGCAAGCAGCCATACACAGGCATTAGGCATAGTGCTGTTAACAATGGGTAAATATTACTGCACTCTTTAGGACGGAGTGAAAGGTGGAACTGAGGGCTGTTTGCTCACGTCTGCGTGGCTCACAGACATGGCGGATACATCATTTTAATTAGTTCATACCGTTAGAGGTGTTCAAACTATAATCCTCAACTTCTTTTCTTTCTCCACCCACACCTCTTTCTTACATTTGAATGAATTTAAAAATGAATACATGTGTTTTTTCCACAAGTGAACGGTGTGATTTAGGAGGATTTGCTGCATTGTTTTAGAAAGGGCTGCACAGTCTCTTACCGACAGACTATCAGTATTTGTGTGTTTACATTGCCAGTTCCAGCTGCCTTACAGTGTGGAATAACTATTGTATATATGGCAGTGACTGTTGACTGCCTTGTGGTCATACACATCTTGCTGGAAATGGCAAGTTAATAACCTCTGTGGTTCCTGGCATCTTTTTCCTCTATGCACCGCATATATATGAGAAAATGGTACATATATATGACAAAACTATAGCTGTGGTTTATTGCCTGCTGCTTCAATTTTTTGAAAATTCATCTTTTTCTTCATTTTTCCCTTAATTTCTTCCTCTAATGTCTTCCATGCCATGTTCTATTACTGCTATTGTAATTCACATGTCTGCTGTGCTGCTTATTTATGGGAAAATGAAGCAGTTGTGTCCTGCACACCATCTGGGAGTTTATGTATTAGAGTGAAAATACTATTAGCAAAATGCGCCTGACCTTTGCCCACATGAGCACCCATACTTATTGTGATCACCTATGTCTTACTAAACAGCAGTATGTGCTTAAAACAAAACTAAAAACAAGCCAACACAGAAACAGCAATAAAAATGACCTTGCTGAAAAGGGATGCTGTTGCGACTTCCCCTGTTGCTGAGTTTGGTTTCTAGCAGCATTCCTCTTCAAGAAGATACCTAATTTGGATTCACACTTTGAAACAAGTTCCCCTACAAACACGACAGCCTTGTTTTTAGTCAAAGTCTAATTGTAATTATTCTTTGAGCTGATTGGTCGATTTTACCTGCAGAATTTATAGATCCTTGAATAATTTACTTTAAAGTTTCAGTTGTGAACATCTAGATTTCTTTCAGGTCTTATATACAGACATAGATTACTCCTAGGGTGGGCAGTGGTGATGCCAGTAAATGTTATCCAACCACATGTTGTGCAGCTGCTGGGTCAGAGCACTGACACCTTTTCTTTTTTTTTGTGATCACATCATTAGACTCGACTGATGGTGCACACAGGTGGTAACTTAGTTGCACCAAAACTGGTGATGGAGTGCTCAGTTTGTCAGGCCCATAAGATGGAAGTATTTTTTACAAATAAAAACTAGTCTGGGGCAGATTTAGTAGTGTTTGTAGTGTTACCTCAAACTGTTTTCATATGCGAAGTTTTCTGGGTTTGCCGCCGTGTTCTGCCTCCCCTGCAGCTGCTTAGCTTGTTTCATTACGTCAAAGTGTAGCAAAACAACCCTGTAGCAACCATAATCCTGTAGTCTGTGGCAGTCTTTGGAAAACTCCAAAGAAAATTCCATTCCTGTGCTTTCAAAGACAGGCTTTCACACTTCAGAGATGGCTGACTTGGTAGCTGCAGGCGAGTGCCGGGAACCCACACAGCATCCACACTACAGAGGAGAAATAATGCAGTCCTCTGGATGGACGGCAAAAATATTTGCTTTGGAGCAGCAGCAGGAGACACAGGGGGAAGTTCTTTAACCTTGATGTAATCGCCCGGAGTGACAGAGCGTCTCTCATGTCTCTAAAGTGAATTGTGGATTAGTCTGCATTACTATGTGTGCAGCATCTGTTTTTTTCCAAAGGCTATATAATCGTCAGAAATATACGCTGCTCTGAAACTCTGTGGTCGAGTATTCAGGAGGACTTAAGTGCTGTAGATGGAAGCTTGTCGCAGGACTGCTTACTGTCAATATGTGAGATGAATAAGATAAACACAAATGCACACGATTGCTCATGCACAGAGCCTCCCACTGGCTTTCACAAGTGTAATTATAATTCAACTTATGTACAGTACATGCATACACATATATACCACCCTCAGCTCAAATGGCTCTCCAGCTCATGCCTCTTAATCCCCCTCACAGTCTGTGAAGCTCAGACTGCCTCAGTTCACTCATCCTATCCTTTTTTTTTTTTTTTTTCGGCCCATGATGTTCAGCATGCATATTGATTATATTTCTGTATGTGACTGAGGCCTTTACCGTGGCTTCATTTGGATCAACAGGTCAAAAGAATCAGAGAATTCTTTGTGTCCGTAAAGCTCGGTGTTGCTGTGTGGGGGCGGATGGTGCTATGGCATGTGTCTCCGCATCCTTTTGTGAATACAGATAAACACTGGCTTTAAGACAGCACATTTCATACACAGATTAGCCTTCAGCACAACACATCCGCTAGCTGAGTGCATTTCTCTCAACCTGTCATCAGGCAAATTGTCTGCTGAAGGTAAAAAATCAAGCTGTCACAATAAAATGCCTACATGTCATCTCTCTAAAGAAAACACATTTTTGATTCAAAAGAATGATTTATTACCAAGTCAGGTCTCTATACAAGTACAACCATTTGTTTTGCACTTTGGCTAACTAATGGCACTCTAATAGGCTGTAACTTTGCCTCCTGCAAACTCTGGAGGAGTGAAATAGGTGACAAGATAGGAAACTTAAATCAGGAAGGAGAGTGTGGGAGCGTTCTCCCCCACAAGAACATTTTAGTGCAAGAGAATGAAGCCTTTTGCAGCATTTTGAAACAGGAACCAATTATTTTAAACCATTTTAGCTTAGAGCTGGTTATCATTTATTTACATATATCTTATATATTATTTTGCAGCCTTTAGGAGGTTGACTCAAAATATAATTTCCTTTGTTCTGTGAGGAAGTTGCAGGTAATCAAACTGGACTTATGGACAATCACTCTCAGTGTAACCTCCAAACATGACAAAAGTAGCCGTGCTTAACTACCTCAAGTTTTGAAAGGCTCATTTGCCTCAAGGTCGAGGACGGGGGGTGTCTCCAAGCGTCAAAGTTTTGATTGGCCCTTGTGGAAAACTGCAGTCATGTGATAACAGGTGGTTGTATATGAGGGATGGTAACCCCGGTCTCAGTTCAAAGGTGTTTCCTGGTGTTGGATGTGAATGTCCCCCTTGATCGCTATACTCCCCCCCCCTGGTCTTGGGGACTTTCTACCTCCCCCAAGTCAAAGTGGTTCTGTAACATTTCAATTCAAAGTGTCTACAAATGTTCTCCCAGGAAACCAGCCACTTGCAAGACTCCGTGATTTGTGACTGAACCCCTCAGTGTATGTGAACTGATGGAACATAAATAAACCAGTGTAAGTTTATCTGCATCAGATGTCTCTGCAATTGAAAGTGTCTCTAAAGTGTCTCTAATCTGTTTTGGACACATACAACTTTAAAAGTTGTTATTTATTCTGTCATGCATCTGAGTGATAACAGAAGCAGCCAGACTATCATTCTCTCCTCAGAGCAGCAGACAGCCTGACATTGACGTCAGCTGCTCCGTCTAATGGACCTCCCTCCCCTCCTCCCACTGCTGTGCATCCTCCCAGTCTCCTGAAGGCGTACTGCTGCCGGTCATGCAAAGCAGTCACTATGCAGTCTTTTCCAAATGTTTTAGTGCTCTTACGTCCAGTGGAGGTGGCCATCTGTCAGCATCGGCCCGCTGCCCTCTCCCAGGTCTCATTATGTTGGCGTGGCGCTGAATATCAAACCAATGCCATGCCGCCTGCTGGAGCAACCGCTCAGCCGTAACATGTGCCGGTACACACTGAGATACGCAGGTGTGCATGTAAGCATGTGACACACACATACACACACTCATCTACTCACACTCCATTTACAGGAGCTGTAAGGTCATTCTGTGGAAAACAAAAGGTGAACTGTGAAATACAATGAGGACAACTGTGTACAAACATTATTCATTTTGTTTTAATTTATTTACTGATACGAAAATCACATTTAAATTAGATGCTGTACTGTTTGAAAATATAAAATATATTGGTTTTTTTTTCCCATTCATGGTTGCAGATTACCATATGAAACTGGAACAAAAGGTTGAATGGATGGTGGTGAAAACATTTAAGACAATCATATATGGTTTGGAAAAATAGCACAATTGATTTGGACTAAATAGATAAAGATGAAGAGCATGTGGACAGATGGGACGAAGTTTAGAAGAAAAAGAAAAAGGAAAGTAAACACATAAATAAAACACAAATAACCAATATGATGCTATAATGGAAAGATAAAGCTCATTCTATATCACTGAAAACAAATCCCAATATGAGTACAATCTTTAAAGTATCTATTTAATTTGGCTTTATATTTTCTTCATATATAACCAACATAGATTAGTCGCCTACATGGTTTGCTTAAACACAGAAACACTTTCCTGTAGCTTTACAGTGAATAACAGGTGAAAAGAATGAACGTTCACATTATCTGAGGCTCCAAGATTATTGTCATCAATTCATGTCTCTCCTGCCGTCTAATGTGCATGTGTGTCTCTGTGTATCTCCTGGTTAGGACAGCCTAAATATATCTATAATATATAGCAGATACTGAAGGAGACATTTCATTTGATAGAATCTTTCTACTCCCCAGCATTTGCTCTAAGATTTTCTTCACTGTTTACAATACGAGCTACAGCAGAGGACACTTAAAAACAGAGCCAGGCATGATGGGATTTATTTAATATGGAACAACAACAGAAGTCAATTTGACTTTTTTTTTTTTTTTCTGAGAAAAAGAAATCTGAATGTTTCTTTCAAGCCCATTTAGCTTCTTCACAGAGCTCTCACTAAAACACTGGTGGAAAGTGAACAGGCATCCCGGCTAACAAAGCCCTTGCATTAAAATGGGAGTATATGACCGAGGATGCTGCTATTAAACAGCCCCTCTGTGTGCACGGAGAAGTGATACTACGGCTTCACAGAGAACTGCAAGGTCAATTAATTGCTTCTTATTCAGGCCATCGATTCCATAAAGCGGTTTGGCTGAAAAGGCAATTTGAGAAACCGATCCTGACAGTTAACTTTGGCTCAACCTTCAAGGCAATTTAGAACTGTTTAACATGCGTCAATAGGAAATATTTATCTTCATATGAATTAATTGCATGATGCAAGAAATCAATATTCGTGACTTATCTTTATCCCCTCCTGTGTTTGTGTTTTCAGAGGCGAGGAGATCAGTGGAGGCTGAAGCTTTCTGACTCTGTTCTCCACAGTCCCTCCATATTTTACTCTTTTAATATCCCTCACCTCTCTTGTTCAGTTTCAACAACTTTAAGAGCAGAGTTGAAAGACAATCCCAGGAGTGATTAGAGGCTGTTAAGTCTGGCAAACCTTTGCAGGAGATCTTGCTCCATCTCCCCTACATCCGTCTGTCTCCTGTCCTCTATTATCATTCTGAGGGTGTTGCCCAGAACCGAGGAGAGAGGAGGAAACTAGCGCCCTTAGGTTAGTTGTCTAATCAGCCAAACAAAGAAAGACAGGCCAGGGAGACCAAAGGAATGTCTGCCTTAACGTGCTCTCCCGGCAGTCTGGGAGATCTCAGTGTGTGGCTGTGCGTTATGAATGATTTACTGAGCAGGGCCTGACTCAGTGATCTGGGGCCTAACGCGAACACAGGTACCGTACCCTCTGTACCTGCTCCTTTAACCCCCCTCTCATCCTATTTGTTTTAACAGACCCACTTGTATCTCAGTTTTTCACTGCACAGCTGAATTGATCCACTGCAAAGGTTTCTGTAAATGACAGATACGTGCATCATTTAATATTGGGAAATGGTTCCGTTTGGTTAGGTTTAGGTTTGGGCGTCAAAGCTACATGGGGTTAAGATATGTATGTTATAAACAGATGGGACAGAAGTGATGTAAGACATAAATTACGTCTTATGTCAGTTAAAATAAGTCAACATTGACTTTTGGTTCCACGCAGGACACAAAAACAGACCCCTAGTTGACCCATTCGACCACCATGACCTCCTCCCTATTAGCAGGCTTTGATTCTTTGATCCAGGTCATAATTACTACGGCGTCTTCGGACATATAAACATTGGTCGTTCTAACACACGTGAAAAAACAACTACTGTTGTCATTTCCAGTATGAGGACGGGCTTCAATACCTTTAAATTAATTTCCGGGCTGCTTCCTGTTAGAAAAAAAAGGATTCAAGTTAAGAAGCACGTCGTGTCACCATCACCATCACCATCACTATCACCATCACCATCACCATGAGCTGAAGATGTGTTATCATCATCACCATCAGTGCCATTAGTACCACTGTATGAGGGAGCACCTGTTGAGGAAGCAGCAGGGTGTTCGAAGCTGCAGCAAGGCCTCGATTTTCTAATTTTCTCACTTCTCAGATAAATGAATTTCATTTTTGTTGTGGAAACTCAACTACCACACTGATTTCATTGGAATTGTCCCCTGCAGGTATGCAGTAGCTTGAAAAGTGCAGTTATCTGAACAACAGAGGTGTTTGCCGACAGATAAAATATGCACAATTAGCAATTCAATAAGGCAGTCATGCTGACACGCACACCGTTTGTTGGTGCACATGTGATGCTCCAAAACACATCACACTGACATGCAGATGGAAAGTGGAGCTTTTGGAAAGTTTAGACTGTTTTGTTAAGTTTACAAGGTCAAGAATGAACTTTTGTGCATCCATCCATCCATTATCTATACCGCTTATCCGTCAGGGTCGTGGGGGGAGCTGGAGCCAATCCCAGCTGACTTCGGGCGAGAGGCAGGGTTACACCCTGAACTGGTCGCCAGCCGATCACAGGGCCACATACAGAGACAGACAAACACTCGCACCTGTCACATGTCTTTTGGATTGTGGGAGGAAGCCGGAGCTAACCACGCTAGCATGGGGCGAACATGCAAACTCCACACAGAGCCTGGAACCTTCTCGCTGTGAGGCAACAGTGCTAACCACAGCACCGCCATGCTGCACACCTTCGTGCATAACTTATACAATAAGATTGACTTTGAAAACTGGGCATTCTTAAACCAAAGTAAATTAAATAAAGTAAATTAATTCTGTAAAGAAAAAGTCTCACTTCTGCTAAAGGTGTAAGACATTTCTGAGCAAGTGTTCTTGGACCGTAGACACTGCTTCCAAAGAACGTCCTGCCTCTGAGTTGTACTTTCTGATGGCTCGTCATGGTCAACTCTGACACAACATGTGCAGAGCAATAGTTCAGACTCCAAACAAGCACGGGTGGTGGCTACGATCAATATTGGGATTAGAGATTGAAATTTCTTTTAATGCCACTGATGTTTAAACAAGCTGATATAGCACATTTGAAAAAAAAAAATCAACACCCAGAATGAGAGATAGTGATTGAATGATTGAGAGAACAAGCAAGAGAACCCAAACTCAGCAGATTGTTATTTCTTTGCAGGGGCGCGTTAAGCTTTTCCTGACATTTTCAGTTTCCCTTCCCACCTCTGCACATCTCTCCTTCCCAGCATCCATTCAAACTGTCCCACGCAAAACAGAAAAAAAACAACGGCTGTGAATTCTTGTTTTTATTAACACACAGCCGCTGTGTTTTAATCTGGTATTAGTCTGACTTACCTAATCTTCAGGGTTGTTCAGAGGGCACCAACGTATTGTTGTCCTCGTTGTATCACCATGATGTTTCAAATATCTATATTTATGACAGAGATACAGTAAATTATAACAGGTGGGAAACACTTTGAATGAATTTCCAATTACGCACCACTAGTCGCTCGTCCATCTGTTTGTTTCATGAATGTGATTCTGCTTATTGTTTCACAAAGAAAAGAGAGATGAGTGCTGAATTAGTGGCTCTATTAGGCTGAGATTTTATATTGCTGAGAAGCTCTAGTGCATATGCACGTGTGATCGTGTCAGTTTGTCAAACTCTTATTATCTATATATCTATTAGCTGTAATAGAAAATAAAGAAGGAGAAGTTTGCAGGTCTTGTAATGTCCCTCAGTGGATGATCCCAGGTCGTCTCTGCCTCGTCGAGTGGGAAAACCTGCAGAAGACTGAGAACTGAACTTCAGCTTTGCCAGGCAGATGATGCAAGTGGCTGCAAAGGCACCCAAACAAACAAGGTGGATGCAAATTGAAAATACTGCGTTGTTTTGTTAGTATGAGTGGTGTCATTTTGTGGTTGTCAGTACTTGTAAACATGTTTCTCATTGGCTCCAAGAGATTATCTATTTAAAAGAAAACAATATTTCTTGAAATAATGAAAGATTTTCAAGAGGTTTTGCACACAAAAGGACGAAACTGCAAACTAATTGCCTTGTAAAATCTACTATCTGTGCTGTTGCAAAGAGGGGGGGGGGACCCTGGACTGGTTGCCAGTCAATCACAGGGCTGACACAGAGAGACAGACTGACGAGAAAGGCCCATCATGCTTTTACACATCAACATGACTCTTCTTGTGGACAAGAAAAGTGGTAAATGTACAATTCAAGTCATACATTCATGGTAATTAATACATTCAGTCATTTTTGCTTAATGGCACAAACGCTTCTTCAGCTTAAGCCATTAATCGCGGTTCTGTGATCTTTACGATAGATGTAATCAACCATTAAGAAGGCATTTAAAACCAGGCAGAGATGGACCTAAAACCATGTTCAGAGGTTAGGTGAGACTGGGGACTCTGAGGGCCATGCAGGCTTACTGCAGCGTTTGTGCGTGAGTGTCAGACTTTAGCTTGCAAAACTGAAACGGAGGCATTAAAATAGACCTGATGGGATTCAGAAGAGCCATGGGTACACTTGTAGTGAGGAAAAGAAACAAGACTTAACTATAGATTTGTATAGAACCAAAAACTACAAAAACTAAAACCTTTGTATCGTAATGAAGCAACTAGACTTTTATTTGGTTTATGTCCAAACAACTTGAATGTGAACTTAACCATCAGTGAACTCTAAATCACTACAGGCTGCAATTAAACTTTCATTAGTTTTATTAGGACATCAAGTGAGTTTGGACAGAACTCCACCTACTCTGTCTGACTGATTCTCTCTCCATTGCTTGGTGTCTTGTGTATATTTATCTCTGTTTGTCTTATACTTGATCTCCTTTCTGTTTACCATGGACGTGTTTATTGCTTCCAACTGTATCAATCATTAAATGGATGCTAAATACTATAATATCATAATTTCATCAGTAGTATTTGGAGTAATACCTTTTTCAGGTGGAATTTGCCAAAGTAAATATTTTGCAAAGTAAATATTGTGCCAGGATCAATACCTTGTGATATGATCTAACAGATTCCTCTGAACTGTGTTGCCCTTTCCCACTTTGCTGGCATCCGTCCAGGAGTTCAGGAGATGTGAGTAACGAGCTGCTGCTTCAGTAAATCAAACACTGAACACGTGCAGATTGGCATTTTCTCATTAAATGTCTCCACCAAAATGCAATAGAGGATTTTTTTGGGGGGGGATTTTGGAATCTCCAAAAATGTCATTGCATATTATGACAAAATAAGAAACAGATTTAATTATTCCTGACACGATCTCTGACTGCAACACTGGCTGGGTGAAAGACAGTCTAAGTAAGATACAATGTATCTGCGCTTGATGATTTTATAGGCTTTGACATTCTTTGTGAGGCTTTAATTATCTTCTTCACTTATTCATTTCTCTAAAAATGGCCTGTCTGACTTTCCATTTCTCCTCTTTCCTCGCATCTCGTATTCCTTACTTCATTTCTCCCTACCTTGAACACTGATTGTGTCCTGCTGTGACCGGCCCTGCTCTCCCAGACAGTAATTGGACGGTGCGTAGGTTGTGGGGGAACAGCTGCAGCGTGGTTTGGAGGCCGCTCTTCACAATAAATGTGTTTTCCTGTCAAGATCAATGCAGAGTTCCCTCATGCATACATATCAGCCTTTTTCCCCTACGTTATGGTAAAATGTTTGGACACAACGAGGAGGCCCAGGGTTGTATATACCCAATCATGTTCCCGTTTAAATAACTGCGGTTACCTGTGTGGAGGCGCTAAACACAAAAGCTGTACATTTGCACACTGTTAGTTCAGCACTGTTGCTTTCTACTTGCCTATAGACGTGAAGTGCGGGGAGGGTGGTGGGGGGTGGGAGGAAAAGACAGATGGGAAATAATAGGAGAGATATGACTGACCAACCAGGGGAGGGAAAGAAGTCGAGTCGGAGAAATGAGGATGAGATTCTGTTGGAGAGGGAGAGAGAGAGAGCAATGTAGCAGCGGCTGCAAAACTGTTTGCTTGAGAGTGCCTTTTAATCAGCAGAGAAAGCACCAGCGAATTGGATAAAATGTTATCTGGGAGCTGGAAATGTGGAGGTGGAATTTATGGTACATTATGTTCCCGCTATAAACAAGTGTCCTACGAATTTTAGCTCACAGAAGTCATTCATCACATGCAGCTCAAAGCTCTCCTTTTCCTTTCCTTTGCTGTTGCACGCCGCCTGGAACTGTGCCCAGACCGATTTGGGGCTCCAAACACACAGAGCGCTTCAAAAAGTTTGAGGCAGACAGAGGCACTTTCTCTTTGTTCCAGAGGAGATTCAGTGAATCTATATTTCTCTCCTTTATCTGCGATGAACATATTGTATTATTTGTCTGAGTGGAGATGCATACAAACATTCAAATGCACAAAAAGCAAAGTGAGGAAATCTTGAGAGTCAATGATGGAGTCAAATAAGGACATTTCCAAATAGGTTTGGCACTGCTGCTACAGTAAAACTGGGTCTGCCATCCAAACTTCTCTGTTTCTACGACAGTGCTGCTGCTTAAAGGGTGTAAATCAGGAAACTGGAGAGCATCACACTAAAAGAGAGGCCTTATAAGTAGGAGATGGCTGACATTTATATTCTGTTTAAAGTCTGAAATGCCTGAATGCCTCAACACATTAGCAGAGGAGCACTTTTCCGAATTCAACACGAAGCACAAGTATGCAGATGTTTTCAAGCTGAAGGCCTAATTGGACAAGAGTAATATTCCCTGTTGGACGTGGGTGATAAAATATCAGCCAAACTCTTCTGTTACTCCATTAATTGTTCAGCGTTTCAGCCGGTGCCAAATTACAGGGGACGATTGTTACTATAAACAAAGCTTTTCTACAATCCTCTGTGCTTTAATAATTACCTGTTGCTGGCATTACAACAGATAATTGGATCCGAGCCTGTGAAACCTCACCTGATGTTCTGTAACTCTCATTCAGTCTGATGGTTTGGGCTCCATAACTCTAATAACATGATTCATGTACAACAGAGTCACAGCAGTGTTTTCACATTCTGTCTAAGCATCCCCCAAAACTTCTTTTTAACATTTTTAATATTTCAAATCAGCTCATGAACAGAATTGTACTGATAAAATGATGTATCAGAATCAGAATCAACTTTATTTGGCCAAGTTTGTACAAGCAAACAAGGAATTTGACTCCGGTGCAACTTCTCTCTTTAGACTAGAACAATCTGAATAATATGAACAATATAAGTACACATAAACAGCAGTATAAATAGCAGTATATACATTGGAGGACATTGGACATACATTGGTATGATGGTCTTACAATTTTTTTTAGAAAAACTAACAATGTGACAAGTGTGAAAGGAGTCGCTCAAAGTGAACCTACTGAGAATTATCACCTAAATCCACAGCTCCCCTTTGGCTCTGTGGAGCTCTGTGGAGCTCTGTGGAGCGTTTGGGCTCATTGCTTAGCTTTGCGCTGTTAGCTGTTACTGTTCTGGTCGACTCTCGCCTCATTGTGGCCACTGCAGGCAGCTGTTTTCAGAGAAAGAGCACTAAAAAACACTGTACACCAGCAGCCCAGCAGAAAACAGTAGACACTAGATACTAGCCTGTGAACATGGTGGAGCATTTGGCAGCTAAAGCAGCTCTCAGGAGTGGGTGGCAACCAAAAACAGAGCTAAAAGACACTTGACATGAATGAATGATAATGTAGCCCTTTGATTGCTGGACATGAATATACCATACTAGTGTAGGGCAACACAAGTTATTGATGTGAGAAATACTGTTTGCTCAACTTTAAATGCAAAACTTTTTATTAGCTATGCTGTTTCTTCTTTTTATTTGTATTTGTATTTGAATTTGCACTGATCCCATCTTTCACTCTTTGGGTGTATTTTTCAGATACACAACAAAAAAGAGCTGATGTAGAAAACTTGGCTAACAGCTCACAGCTGATGTTTAAATATTAAATCAAATGTTGTTGGATAAATTCAGCAAACATGCTTCTCATTTGTCTGACAGCTGTAGTTGCAGTCCACCCTGAGGGTTACAGAGAGCCGAAACAAAGAGCTGAAAGAGGCCAGAGGTTGCTGGATGTTAACATTTAGTGAGTTCGTGACACATTTATTATAAGTAACATTAATATTATCATTATTATTTTATTATTTTGTCATTAGTTTTATTGATTTTAGTTTTAATGTTGTTTTTCACAGCCAGTGTGAAAAATAATGATCTCCAAACTGACACCATAAAGTTGTCAAAATAAAATTTGGGGTGTCGTAAAGTTGAGCTATTTCATTTCTCAGTAATTTTCTATATTGTAAATTCATTTTCATGATTACATAGTGCAGTCTGTTTGTGCCACTGTGTTCTTGAATGAAGATTTAAGTTTGTTATCATGTGGCTGATGTTAATGATAATAGTAGTAATAGTAATAATTGGAACTGCCATCCACACAGTATACATGGACATGGGACCCCTCCCTGACAGTCAAAGAGCATTTCACACACTGGTCACAGGGTAACAGCCCCCAACAGGTCATTTTAAAGACTTGTGTCTTTGCAGGTCGATGAACAGTCGTCCGTCTGCACACATACTGGCAAAGCTTATCTCCCTGCCAGGACGCTTTATTAACATCTGCAGTGCTCATTCATTCTGCTCTTTTTTTTTTTCCCCCTGTTGTTCTTGCCGGTCGTGTTTTTCTCTTCCTGTGTTTGCAGCCTGTTTTGATTTCCTCTCAGCTGGAGCGAAGGTCGCGCCTGTGCGTTAGCCATATGATGCAGGAGGCCCCAGCAGTAAATGGTGAAGCAGCGAGAGCAAGATATGGTGATAGGAGCTTTTAGTGCGGCGCATGTTTAACATTACAGATGGGCGTTCACGGTGGTCTGGCGCAGGGCTCCCACCATTCACAGGCGTTTATCTCTATTTAACCTTGAAGACTGCAGGCAGAGAGCAGCGGCTGTGGTTTCACTCCTTTGACAGACAAGAATCTAATATCCCGTGGCAAACGCACACAGGAACATTCATTTTCATCATTTGTTGTCACTGTCAGGCTAAGCGCCCCGCTTTGCTTACTTTTATTATAACACAAGTCAAGGATCCACGCAGCACAAAAGGCTGGAGTTAGTATTTTGGATGAAAAAAAATCAAACTCCAGTCATTAACTTGACCAGGTCTCTCTTGAGAATGAGACCCTGTGTCTCAGTGAGATGTCCTGCATAAATAAAAGGGGAAAATATTAAGTCTAAAAAGACGAGAGCATATGTGTAAAGATGTGCTGGAGGACAGCATGTCGCTGAATCTTGATTGAATTCTCAGATCATTAAGCTCAGTGGATTTGATTGAGTGAAGGGCTGTGAAACAGTTAGCTTTCATCTCTGCTCTTGGTCTCTCCCTGCTGATGCAAATTTCTAAGATAGATTCATGGATTTGAAATGATTTTCTCCACTCTTTCCATATTAAGGAAATTGAAAATGCTGCCAGATAAGTTTTAACTGTGTGTGTGTGTGTGTGTGTGTGCGTGTGAATGCAGAGCACATTGTGTCAAAGTGAGAATGTCCACGAACAAAAGTGAACATTTCAAATACTAAATCAAATTTAAACACTGAGTTTTGAGTCAGTTCATGTAGTTTTGTTAGTTTTAGAACGCAAATGCATGCTAGCACAGAGGAGGCAAAGCAAACAATATAAGTGGGCCTGGAAAATATACAGGGTGCTGCCCCCCAAGATTCTTTAGGTCTTTAAATCGTGTACTGCCCCAGACCCAGCTACCAATGTCGGCTCTCACTCCAATAGTTCACAGCCAGAAAACCCACCTGAGGTCTCACCCACTGGCCCAGATACAAGCAGCACGCCAACCAAAGCAAAGCTGCACAGCCGGAGAGCACCGGAGCAACTGTGGAAACACTAAATCAGGCAGCAGCAAAAACTACATCCAGGCTCTCACTGTGATATTGTTGTGAAACTGATGGATTGATCAGGCTGATAAATTGTCTGATATTAGGTTATTGAGTAGATATTGGCAGGTAAATGTTTGCCCACCAGAGAGCACTGACAAGTTACATTTTCAGTGTTACCAACACTGGTTCTGGTTATTGAGCCAAAAACCTTTTGTGATATCATATGACATTTTCAGGCCTTACACCAACCTTTCAGAATCACTGGGAGTCTGGTGATACTCAGTCTTTGTTTGCTTTCAGAGCTGTGTTAGTTTCTGTGAGCTCTGGCCCGTAACCCAGGTTCTTTTCACGGCCTCAACAGTTTGTGTGTGTGATTGTGTCTGTTGTTTAGTTTTGCATGTTTAGGCTCATTATCATTATTGATGAATTCTTTACAAATAGTCTTTATATTCATCTAAGAGCTCTCTTTAAGGTTTTGTTGGATCCTCATCAGCTTCTGCACAGCAGCAGCTCTTCTTCCACACAATTTCCACAGTGACGGCACAAAAACACACATTCACACTTCTCATAATACAATAATGACATAGCATAATAGTGAGATTCTTCTTTAGGCTGTTTAATCTGCCCCTGACCACCTTTAATAGCAGCTGCCTCTGGTAGATGAACTGAGGAGATTCTTTAAAATAATTTAAGTGCTGTATTGTTATATTGATCAGCAACTTTATATTCTGCTGTAAATCTCCTGCCATCTAACGGTCTGATGTGCAAAGTTGCAAGCAAAAGAAAAAAACTTTCCTCTCAAAAAAAAAAAAAAAAAGACTAAATTCTTTCAGGTTTCTAATAAAATCTTCTTTCAATCTGCAACTGGGTCAATTTCCATTTTTCCTGTGTTGTGTTTGTCTTCAGGGATGAATCCATCAGATCCAGTTGACTGGCTGAGCGCTGGCAGCTCACGTGTTACTCGTTGGATAGGTGGAATAATGGCATAGTCATCTTCTGGTGTGTGTCAGTGGAGCTGCGTGCCTCTTTGGATAGTATGCTGCAGGCACGCCCCATACTGAACACTGCAGCACAATAAAAAGATGGCAGGATGCATTCCCTCCTGACCTGTCTCAGAGGGTGTGGGCCTAATAAAAGAGATATAAGTAGCCTGTCATCAAACCCATGTGGAGATGACTGCAGTGGCTGTTGTTATTTTTATTTTATCTGCAGCCGTGAAATGAAAGCTTCTGTTTGATTGTACAGAGGACGAGGCAGGAGATTCCTCACTCACTGGAAATTACAGTCCAAGCCTGTGGGTTCTGCTGGGTGTAGTAGATGTGGTTTTATTGCTTCTATCTTTTTATTATCTCAGCTAGGTGTTGTTAAATCTGTGAAGTTTCTGTTTGCCAGTAATTTGAGACGGTAAGATTATCGAGAACATGCTGCTTATAATTCACAGCTTTCACACAGCTATAAAGGGAGGTTCATTTGCAAAGAGAGTACCTACGGTGTGTGTCTCTGATGGAGAATCAAAAGCACATGACAAACTATAAGAAAATGCATTTTAAGCCACTATGCACAGAATTGGTATGTCATTATAACATCTTACTAACTATTCTGATGGCATACGGTCTTTTATTTGTATTTGTATGGTTAAATCTGAAGACTTTCTGTTACTACATGTCCCACGGTCCAGTCCAAGGGGACAGAGCGGGCTGTAAACTGCCATGAAAATGTGCAAAAGTGTCTTCTTGATGCTCCCACTGGTGGAGCCTGAAGTTTTCAGCCTCTCCACATAGTGAGAAGGTATGGAAGTTTATGAAATTGAATAATAATCTTAAAGGGGAAGACAGAAATTTACCACCTGCTTTGAATTTTCTTCTTTAAAAAAAACCCAACATAAGTGAGATTTCTTTATCCAATTTGCATTTTCTTTTGTTTATTTCATTAAACTTACACGTTTTTTAACTTCAAAGAATTCTTCATGTTTTATTTTGGTTGACTTCTAATTTTTTTGACTTTTTATCTCGTAGTTTTGACTTTTTATCTCGTAATTCCAACTTTTTATCTCGTAATTTCGACTTTTTATCTCATCTTTTTTTTTTTTCACTGGCGGAAACGGGCTTCCATAAGAAGGTCTTAGAAATACAGGAGAGCAAAACAAAAACATTTATTCAGAAGTGATCGGCGTCTCTGCCGATGTGTTTATGCAACGGTTAAGATAAAAAATGATGATATCACCTCCCACCAGTTGAGCTAAGTTACACTGTCCTATCAAGCGTGTTTGTTATTTGAAGACAATGAACCACATAAATAGCAGGTTTATACTGTGTGGTGTGTCATAAAGATGCGCTGTTGGTCTAAACATTAGAGAAGAGAAGGAGTCCGTGGGCCTGAGGTGCTGTTTTGGTGTGAGATGCTGAGATATTGTAAAAGAAATCATTATTGGATGACCTGACTGATGACTATCTATGATCTTTAAACATCAAAATGTTTGACCATAAGCAGGGACCAACAAACATGTCTCCTAGTGACAAAACTTTGATTAAAAATTGATTATGTATCTATGGAATACTAAAATATAGCAGCACAAATAGAGAATATTCATAAAGTTACCACACTGAGATTTAGCAGCAGTATGTTCAGTTGTTTTTAGATTAAACTTTTCATTTGTGAGATGACAAGTGTGTTTTTGTCCAGTTTTAGAAGTTACATATGAGATTTTTCTACTTCGTTGGTCCGTGTTAAGTCGTGATGATGCTCATCCACACAAGTAGAGACACTTTTGTTTTTAAATGTCACTGGCTTCTGCCTGAACGTCTGTGGTTTAGAGTCGAATAAACTCATGTGTTTCTGTTTGTGCTTTAACAAGCCAGCATTATTTTACTGCTTGTGTTTCGCTCTCAGCTGTTTTAGAGAAACGTGGATCAGACACATGCAAGTAAATAAATAAAAAACGGTCGCTGTTTGGTTAAATCTAGGCACCAAAACTGCTTCGTTAAGTTCAGGATGGTAAAGTAAGTATGTTATTAACAGAAGTGATGTGAATTTAAGTACCTGACAGAAGTTACGTTAAAAGTTACGTCATATATGTATTGTAAGTTACACAAACAGCAGCCTCCTGGGTGAAAGTCCTGCGATTGTCTGTGCTCCCGTCATGGTTGCTGTTGCTGTGGAAACATTGTTCGTCTTAACATCCTTAAAAAAGAAGAAACACAAAGAAAAAGTCTTCACATTTTCAAATTCACAGAAAATCGATAACATTTATAATAATGCTTTTACAGTAAGTAAAAAAATATTTACCCATCAAAACTTTGATGAAATGTCTTATCCATGCCACTCACCAATAAGTTATACAGTTCGCTTAAACCTTTATATTCTCACTTAATGAATAGATACAAGCAGTCAGCCCACTCCCAATCTAAAACTGCTCACATTACCAGCCTCACAGATGAAGAGCATCTTCTTCACTTTCCATCCTGGAGCTAGAGTTTGCATTGAACAAAGAACATTCTCACGATCTCACGAGCTCGAACCACTCGGCTTCCTGAGTCACAACATGTCCAGTTTTAGAATGAGTGTGCAGAAACCTGTCCTTCAAAATAAGAGCCCGCATTGATTTAAAAATGATTGAACTCCGTATCCAGATATTATTAAATCAAAGCTAAACATAACCATGTGATGATCATTTTAACGGGCCCACATAACATTATGTGATTATGATTATGATGGAAAACTCATCATTGACCCGCTCTGTGTCACACTTCACCTAACGTTCATATCATAAAGTTCGCATTGCCATCATGACTGTGAAGTTATCCACTCATTCCCTCCATTAAAAAGTTTTTCAGTGCAGTCAGTTAGCCCTTTCAGACCACCTTCACATTATTATTTACGACAGGTAAGCTGTGTGTGCTCAACTGTTGGTCCACAAGACGTAGTTTGCATTGACAACAGAAGGCCCCTGCCGTGATCTATGTAGAGCAGACATATAAGAGCGATGCCACTCCCCTCACTCAGCCACTTTATAAGATGTACCAGTCACTTTATTTCCTATAATAAAGTCCCACTTAAAGTAGCATGAAAATGACATTGCCATTACTGAGCTCCCACTGCGGCTATCAGGCCAAAGTGCTGGAAAAGCCCAGCCAATTAATCAGAGAGCATTACGAGGTTTGCACGTTCGGACGGCCCTCTCTAAGAAAGACGGCTGCAGAACATCAGCCTGTAGAAAGTGACAGAGAGAGCAGAGGATCTCTATCAGCTCAACAAAGGCTCTCTGTCACTCTCTGCCTTTAGCAAACAGGAAGCGTGTTTAAAGCTGGGAAACAAACAGGAACCGTTAATGTTACAGTGACAGGGTGTATTGTGCGCCGCGTATTGCAGCGTGACAACTAAATATGTGTAATCATGTTCATCCTTGAAATGGTAATCATCAAGATGGATTGCTTTTCCCCTCTGTGCTGCTTTGTTGTGCTTTTTACTGCACTTAGCAGTCAAACGTTTCACCTGTGAATCAAACAAAAACTGTTTCTGTGCGACTGTTTTTATATACAGTTTAAATTCATGCTTTCCTGTTTCGGCGAGATCTTTTCTAACACTGCAGACGACACGCAGCTGTAGGAGCTTTACATTCTTCAAGCTTTGGGTTTTGTTTTCTTTTGTTTTTTTAGTCTATTAATGTTTTATGAATAAATTAATTTTGGCTTCCGATTATGTAAAAAGTCCATCAAATTGTTAACTGTTTATATTTCATTATTAGTTATGAGTTTTTCTCCAACTAATTGTACAGAATGTTCTGTAACTTTCCCTCACATTGTTTCTTTTGTTTTGATTTAGTAAAGATGTGTATTATCATTTAAAATAGTTAAATATAAATACTGGTTTTACAGAATCCACCAATATCAACGTTCTGGCTGTTGACATTAGTTTTCAGTCTTGGTTATGTGCAGTGCAGCTGAATGGGGTCATACAGTTCACACACACACTGTTAATGTTAATGTTATCCCATTTGCTGTTAAGTTTTACAATAGTGTGTCCAGTGCCGAAACTGTGCCTTGAAACTCAAACTAGATAAACGTGTTTTACTGCATTGTGCACACACGTCAGTGGTCAGTTTGATACCTGGCCAAAGAGTTTCTGCGCAATTAGTTTGACGTTTAATTTGGTTAAACAAGCATTTATGCAGCGTTTACACCATGTGAAAGTTAAGATGTTAAAACTAAATGTTAGTCACAGGGTTCTTTTGTGAGGCCCGACCATTGTTGGCACACATTGTTTACTAATCAAGGATGTGACTACATAAAGGTGCATTCACTGATGGTATAGTTGTTCGGAGTGACTATTAAATATCAGTTGGTGATGATGGAGTAGAAGAGGACAGGCTCATTTATCTGATTATGGCGTTAACAATAACTTTGACTGGTGACAAATAGTCCTATATAAAAAAGACATTGTTTAAATGATGAGTGTAGCGTGAATGTGCTCAGTGTGTGTGTGTGTGTGTGTGATACTGAATGGGACTGTGGTCGATGAGCCTGCCATCCAGACCAAGAGGCCAATGATCCTCTCAGTAGGTGGATGTCCTGATTGTGGGATGGACTTGTCATTAGTCACTGTCCCAGCCACCACCACCCTCCCCCCCTCCAGCCTCTCATTTGTGTCCCATCTCCCCGGCCAATCATATGTCCATTAGTCTTCATTTCTCCTTTTATGGCCAAGACCTGCTCAGTCCAATCAGCTCCTGTTCTCATTTTCTTCACGTTGGTTTTATCTACAGAATCGACAGAGCTGGCAGCCCTCCAGCCACATACTTCCCCATCACTTACTGAGCCCTAATCACACACACACACACACACACACACACACAGATAGATGGATAGACAGAGGGGGAGAGACACTTCCAATACATATAAACAGAAAAAAGATGTCATCTTCAATAAGATACCTTTGATAGGGTCAAGATTCTCTCATTGGCCAGAAAACAAAGCTGTTGAGGAATAATTTTAATATACACTGACAGCTGTAACATCTTGCTGGCAAATAGCTGTTCTGCAAGCAGAATTAATGTCATTGGATAAGAAAAAACCTCAGAGGGTGGAGCTGAAGAACCACATTTCTCAAGTAAAACTGTGTAAGATAGTGGAGTGAGAAGACAGGAGGAAGAAAATGAAGCACAGCGACGTTGCTGCCAACTGAAACAGGGACACACAAAGTCACAGATATGAAACACTGTACAAAATTCAGACGCAAATATAGTTTATAAAGTCACTTTGGTGAAGTTTAGTGGCTGAAAACAACTCAGAGAGCTACTTCTTGTTTTAGTTGTATGATAAAATCAGTATAATTTGTGTTTGTGATATGCCCAGTACTGTCAGCCATAAAGCAACATCTAGTTAGCTAACATTAGCCACCACAAGCTACTGGTCATATCAGACCATGTACAGCTGTGGCTGTAAAACCCCCTGAGTGTGTTGAGCTAAGCAAGTATGTGTCATATTGTCTATGAATGCAACTTTTTATTTGTTGAACATGTTGAACTCAGTAAAGCTGCAGCTATAAAAACCAAACCTATGAGCTGAAAGATGCTGAAAAGGTCCACAGAGCCAAGGGGGAGATGGTTCTCTACATGTTTGTTACTGAGAATGATTCTTTTCAAAATAGTTTTGATGCGTAGGTCACCCACAACACTGTTAACTTTAGTGGTGCATCACAAGGCTGCTGTCTAGAAAGGACAGACAGCTACGACTGCAGTGTTCACTCGGCTGGTCCCAACAGAAACATTCCCGATATGTTTGGTCCTATAAGATGTCAAAACTAAGCGAGGGAGAGAGGAGGACAAGTCCATCGACATCTTGTCTCCAGAGACCTCTCTCTTCAAATTCACGAGCACAAGACAAAGTCATCGTTGTGTGTTAGTCTTCTTATTATATCATATTTCTGATTCCCTCTTTGACATTAATGTTTGTCACTCGGCAAACTTTTGTTGTTCCTTCATTTATCACAACCTTTGAGGCGTTTCTTTTAATTCGTGTTTTTATGTCTCCAGAACAAATCTGGGAAATGTTTGCAAAACTAAAAGCTTTTTCCAATGTTTTTGTTGCCGTAACTTAATTTCTCACGTCAAACGAAACGGCCGTGGTGAAATGAGAAATGGATCCTAAATTGAAATTGTATTTTTCATTATGCCTTCATATACTCAGCACTGATGGAGAGAGGTTACAGAAGCAAATGTCACTTATTGTTTGTACTGCATTGTTTTTTTTTATATCCCTCTAACACTCTTCATTATGGCTTTATTTGTTTGAGAGACGCAGTCGTTGTGTATGAGCTTTGTTTTCTTGGCCTATGGAATGGTTGCTCTGAGGGGACTCCGCCAGCCACTCACAATAAATGAGATGTGGCATGGCAATCTGTGGTAAGAGGCTCAGGTCATAATAAGTGCCCTCATACATAAATTACCTAGTTAATGCACAGCTAATCATCCAGACAGACGCAGGGCAGCACCCGCTGGCAACGTGTATGTGCAGTTACACTGCATGAAATAGGACTGACATCGGTAATCAGACTATAAAGATGGAGGTCTGCATGTGTCTCTGTAGGCTACTTACAAGGTACGTGTATCCACAAAGAAAAACCATACCTGTTTGGTTTGTGGGTTTAACACTGTTGGAGATTAAATAATCAAAGTAGACACCCCTTGAAGAGAAACTCAACTTTTAAATGTAAGAAAAGTACATCCCTTTTCACTGAAAACAAGTTAGATTTCTAATTAACTAAATAGAAACTAAATAAATAACTATACCACAGTGGTCTGGTACCACCTTCCAGATATGCTGGCTGAAAGTACTGTAATTGTTTCCAGGCAACAAGGTGTACAACAGAGGAGAAGGCAGAGACACCACAGGCACACTTCACAGCAGTGGATGGCAGTAGTGAGTCCCTTCATTGTTTACCAGCCACCACAAAGCATTCAAAAGAGCAAGAAAGAAGGTGACCAGGATAAACATGCGGGAGGAAACAGCCGCCATCTGTTGGAGTAACAAGTAAGATTCTTCATAGAGTGAAAACAGCAGGCCCGAGAAGAAAATGGCAAAAAAGTGCTACAAGAACAGTCTGGTCCGACCACGGCGGGACGGAAGAGGCGAGGCAACAGCTGGATTTCTGAACACAGATGGAGTCTGACGCAGCCTGCTGTTTTCAAAAGGTAGTTTCTAGTATTGGCTTCTGGTTTTTAGTGTTTGTGGCCCTGACTGAGTGTCCTAACATTAGGAGGATGGCTGCTAGGTTGTGCTGAGTTACACAAAGAAAGGCCTTCCTCTGGGTCTAGCATAACCCAGTTGGTAATGTGGCCACTCACGGTAGCTGCATATGTTGGCAGATGCTTCCTAATTGCTTTCATTCAATGAAGTATGTTTGTTAGCTCGACAGTTTGGCTAATGTGACGTGCTAGCAGCCGTCAGACAGTATTTTCTGCAGTGTTTGTGATCATGATGGGGATCGTAACATTAGCTGGACATATTCATTAATATTAATTCAGGCCATAATTCCAAAAAAGCCCAGCCAAACTTTTTTTTCTCTCAGACGAGTGACACAAGGACTCCTCCCACCGTCATATCCTGATCTTATCTCTGACAGTGTGCTGCTACACTCACAAGGCATGTTGCATTCAGCAGCATTGTGATGTTTGGTGCCCATCTGGGTGGTCGGCGTTATGATATTGCTGTTTTTCTGCAGAATCGAACGTCGGTGCTAAAAAATGGGACAACGTACTACAAGCACACAGCTATGAGCCACCGTGTTGCCCCTGGGTGCCTTGTTCCTTCATTGCCATGAACGCACACACTGTAGTTTACTCATCCCACATACACCCGACAAATCCTCAATTCCTGACCCTCGATGACCTTTGACCTCTTCAAAGCGGCTGCTGTGACAGCTGATGTTGACTCTTTATCATTTTCACTCTTGTCCAGAGTCCTTTCTGTTTAACTGGTGTCACATGTTCTAGTGATCACCACCTTCACATGTCTGAAATTACATACTTAACTGATGACATATGAACCGTCTCCATGACAACTGGGTAAACTCCTGCCGCTGCCACTGGCTCCAGTAAGTGAAACCAGTGCTGGGATTTGTTTTTATTTCCACAATCAATAATGAAACTTCTACATGTGAAGATGTTGTGTATGTGCAGTGTGCAGCTCCTCAAACCACCTAACCACACACACCCAAAATATGTGGAGGAAAGTACCTTTAAAAGTATAAGAGCTCACACTTACTGTGTTAAAATACAGTACAGTTTAACTTTACCCACCTCCGCGCTCTCATCTTCTTATCTCTCTGCCTCTGTGTTCATGTTCTTTGATAAATGCTCTTTTTTCCCTGTGAGTTTCATCCTCAGCTTAGAGAAACAAACAGGCTGTCGAGGGCTGAATCTTCAGCTCTAATACGTGCGATCAAAGCAGTGTGGCTCAGGGAGCTGAGATCAGTCAGTCAGAGCTTTGAGCAGACAGACAGACAGACAGGTACGTCTCACACACACACACAGACAGCCGAGCATGTCACCATGAAGGAGAGCAGAGCGCACATTATGCTGACACTGTCTGCTGACAGGAATGTATTTTTATCCGGAGACCCAGGCATCAGTTGGGTCTGGCAGGGTAGTGGACTCTCTGCACGAAGGTTATGAACCTTGAGCCTATATATGGAAAACATATACAGAAAGATAGAAGAAGAGAAATATAAAGCAAAACTCACACATAAAAATGTCAGCACTTTTATTTGGAGGTCATATATTTCTCCACAGAGAGCAACCACAACCAATACTTAACTAGATTTCTAATTATCAACCACACACATGTTATTTCATTAAACCACCAATAGCTTTGCCATTTTGCACATAATGGCACATTTGCACTACCTGTGGACACTTTGTACATTTCTTTCAGATTGCATATTGCACTATATTTTGTACATTTCTATATTTTTATTTTTTGCACATTTGCATTGTATTTTCTATATTTATATTTTTATTTCTTCTCAATTCTTTTATCTCCTTTTTCTTCGATTCTGATGTAGCTGTTGTGTAATGAGAATTTCCCCCTTGGGGGATAAATAAAGGTGCATCTTATCTTATCTTATCTTATCTTATTCCAATGAATAAATAACAATAAACTTAACTGCTATTAGCAGGTCTGAATGTTGGAGGCTCTATATTCTACCTTACAGACACTGCGAGGATCAGACTACTTTAAAACGTGACACCCACGGCAGCTTCAGCATCCAAACTAAATCAAAACAAAATGTTTTCTCTGTTGCTACGGTTGAAGACAAATAAATATTCATGACTAAAACAAGCAGCAGAATTTTTTGAATTGTTTAAACCAGTTAATCTGCGTCATCGCGACTGTGTGGGTGTTGTTTGAATAGATTTAATCGACAGTGGCTAAACAACATTAGCAAACAACTGTAATCATAATTAGATTTGAATATTGTTAAATGCTGATTTGAGCACAGAAGTGCATGATCATGACCACCTTTTGTCAAGTGAGTGCCGCCCACTTCAAACTAGTGAAAAAGTCAGACAGACGCCTGTATACAGAGAAAATAGTCAGAATCTTATCGTCAGGGAATTCATGTTTCAAAAATATTCAAATCTGAAGTGCTGTCTTGCCAGTTAGATGAGGGTCTCTTGTCATGATTATGATGACCTTTTCTCTGGTGTCATTAGGCGCGGATCCATCATGCTGTTTTTATGCCCATCGTGAGTTTGTGCATGAAATCACTGGATGGAAAGACCAAGAATAAGAAAATAAATAAAATAAAAATGTGATGAAGGATACAGGCTGATTGAATAAATCATGACAAACATGAATTGTGAACAGATGCTAAACATCAGATCTGTGTGGAGCTCCTCAGAAATGTCACATCTCCATCACATTTTCCACCGCGTCCATTCTCCTGCAGTGGTTTAATGGCACCTGACTGACAAATCATCAGTGTTTAGCATGACAGTTGTGAATGAAAAGGCATATTGATTAGCATTTTCCTTTTGCAGATTTTCTGTAAATTGGAATTATATTAGTGTTACATTTTGATGGAAACCTTTTGACGTGTTAATGGACTTATTTCATTTGAAGTGTACTGTAATTTTATATATATATAAAAGCGATACTTGCCATTGTGCTGCCTTGGTATCTCAGCAAAGGTCACAATCGCTGTCCAGGATGCTGATGCTGCGATCACCAGGGATGTGGGAGCTGTACGGGTTACTAACCATTTGTCATGCTGACTGGCAGGTTTCCCGCTGAGGGGATGCAAGCTTCAATGATGTGTGTGTTATTTTAAGGAAGGCGACATCCTGAAGATTTTTTTTTTTTCTCTAATTTGCATGTAATTGTCAATTTGAACCAAGATATACTGAATTATAGTGTGTGCAACACACACACTCATACACTAATATATGCTCAGTATCTGTGGCCTAATGGGTTTGAGACTCTGTGTATTATTAGATTTTAGGGACTTGCATGGACTGCAGGAGGGAAAGAATACAGCTTAAGAAAGCAAAGTTGTCTCGGTGTTGTGTGATACATGCAACATCTTTGTATTCCTGTTTGTTTTGCCTCCACACACCCATATTCCACTCACTCAGGTGATGTTGCGTGATCTTCTGAAGACTGTGTCGGCATGTACAAACTGGGCCTGACTCCCATCTACTTGATTTACATGAATGTATGAAGAGCATCTTTTGTTACATCTGTTAAGGGGCGATGTTTTCATAGGTCCATAGAGTTTATTGCACGCTCCACCCAACCTGAACCCAATCGGATTCTAATCAGCCATGAAAATCACACTGTTCCTCTCCTCTCAACACTGGAACTGAATTAAACAGCCAGCTAAACTCTTTCCTCACTACTCCTCCAAGGACTAATTGAAAACACCTCTTTGAGACACTTAACAAACCGGACCAATTTAGCGGGATAATAAGCATCCTATCTGCTTTGTTAAAGAACCTGAACTTTGTGCCGTTTAAACGCCGTCATCTTCTGTTTTACAGCCTACATTACCCATGTTCACCCACAGATGGATTCAGCATCTTGTTTATGCATTAAATACAGATTTAGTAGGTCTACAGTGTACTCCGTCTTTCAGAGACGGAGTACAGTAGGAGCACTTTCCCGTCACGGTGTCATCATGCGCTGTGATATTACACACTTTGGCTTCATTATTGGGTTTGACATGTGCCGCAGATTTAATGGGGGTCCATTTTGTGGAGGGAAAACACAGTGTAAATCGAGAGTGTGCGGGGCAATTTCAGAAGTGGTTGTGGAAGGAGGCTGACACTGCAGTAAAGGGATGAGGTATAGAGTGAGCCCCAGGGTGCCTGGCAGCTCCTCAATAGAAGTGTCAGCCTGACTTACAGGGGAGGTTTTACTGCCAGTCTGACTCAGTCAATGTCGACGCTCCATCCAAGGAAGCAAAAAAAAAAAGCACAAATGTACTTATGTCTGCCAAGTGTGACAATGACAATGAAATTCTCTCTTTCCCTCATGCACACACAAACACACTCACACACACTCACACACATCAGTGGAATTCTATCCCTGTGAGGACTTTTTGTCAGCTGCATCCATAATGATGAGCTGAGTACAAAACTTGAGTAAACCTAATCATAAAAGACAATTTCACTCTTTATTCTTATCTCCTATCTCTGTATGATTATCATGGATTCACGTACCTAACCACCTTTTATCATTATGCTTGACAATACTCACTCCATCACACAGGATGTCGTTGTGATGTAAGCATGTGGGTAACTGAGTTAGCTCAATCTACAGAAGCACTGGTTTACCCAAAGTTGATTCACCCAAAGGTGGAATAGGGATGTTGATGGATAGAAAACACAGTGCCATAATACCATGGCAGCTTACAAATGGGCATTTTCTCCATTTAGAAATAATATTTTGACTTGTCAGATCTGACTGGCTAACAGGGCACATATCCCAGTGACAAACGGCACCTTATAGCAGTGACGCTGCCAACTCGGACTATGGACTGTCCCATGAGTGTCCAAGAACATCAATTGGCAATACAGATTAAAACATTAACATATCTGAAACTCCTGCACTTTGCTTGCTCCACATTAAGAGCGCACACACAGACTCAATCTGGTCATTATATTAATAACATTTAGCCTATATGAAAATTCTGATGTTTGCTCAAACTGCACAGAACAGATTGTGTTGTGTTTTTGCACCGTCAAACTGTGAAAAAACAATGTAAGATAATTACAGTGTAAACAGGCAAAGCTTCACTCACAAGAAAGTCAATTCTTATTTATCAGCCACACAGGATCATGAAGAGACGATCCCATATGTAAGACTGGGGCACCCACTCAAAGAAGAGCTGTGAAAACTTAAAGCTTCTTGGCAAGAATTAATGACTAATTATTGAATAATACATTATTTATTCAGAGTAGGAAATTCTCAGTGTCTTATAGTCACATATAAATTAATACCAATAAATAATAACTACCATTTGTGATTCCAAATAGCCGTAAGCAAAGGTGCCTTTCAACCCAGATTCCACTAAAATCAAAAGAAAAGCTTCATTTTTTTTAAATCTGTAGTTGTGTTTGGGATAACCTGGCTGATGAAAAACTAACCTCTCTCTGTGAACAGTAATTTATTGTACAATTGCCACCTCCTTACCGCAGTAAACAGTTTACATGTTTACAGTGCAGCCAAACAAACTGAGCTGAGTGGATCCATCATGTCGTATTGTTTCAATAAAGAAGTCAGTCAGTAATTGACCTTCTTCTGTCACACTGTGAGCCACTGTGATCAGATGCCATGCTGGGTGCATGATGCTGGTAGTCTTCCACGCAACAGCAGGGCACAGTAACACAGAGATCCATCATTAACAGGTAAGCCAAATGAAGAGCATGCACCGTTTCCTGTGAACCCCCTGTGCATGTGCAGTCAGTCCAATGACCGAACAGATTTAATGTAAAATGTGTGGTTTATTGCAGAGACAATGCCGACCACATGTAGTATCAAAAAGAACAGGCCCAGGTTGTGGGAAAACGAATCATTTTGTCTGCTACATCTTGAATCAGTCTCTTATCCAGATAAAAGTGAGATCATGAAGGCAGACACACTGGGATTTCTCACTACTTCTCAGCCCATGGCTGCTGTGTGGGATTTGGGCTGGTGAACAGATCATGAAACACTATGATATTCTTTATTTCTGTATTTGTTTCAACAAGATGCGTATGCACACACTTTGCATTTTGTAATGTTTGTTCATGGGGAAATGGATGAATGATGCCTTTCCCAACACAGTGGTTTGCATTATCCTCTAATAAGAAGTGATTTAAACATTTTTAACCTTAAATTTAAAAACTATTTCGTTCCAAAGTAAGAACACAGCTGAGCATAACCTCGGCTAAGATTCAGTTTCAGAGAAGCAAACATTGTTCAAAACACAAGGGAGGGCAGATTGGGTGAAGTGAACCTACGGAGCTTACGCTCACCTCACAATGTACTCAAGTCAACAATGAAGACAGATTATTCTTCTCCCCTTCACCGACTTTACAGAATCGCTTCTAGAAGGTAAAAGTCATCACTGTAAAAGTTTTCTATGGATGCTGTAGTGGCGGTACAAGTGGAACCAGTGGGGGGCCCACAATACGCCTGCAATTAAATTAAAAGTTTGTTTTTATTCACAGTTTTCAAATCTGACTTTATTAGTGTAAAATGTCTTTTGCAGCCTAAGAAGAAGAGCCTGGCCACTGTGTTTATTCTCCTCAGCAGCCTCTAGCTGGTTGATTGAGAATTACTTTGTGAGTACACTTATTCGCTTTAAACCACATCTTGCAATTTTCCTAAGCAGATTTTTGCTGAGTAAATACTGAACTTGACTTGTCATAAGCTGCAGGACAAGTCGTTTTAACTCAAGGGAAAAGTAAAACGACGTTTTTCTCCATTTGTCTTTAGCAGAGTGAAGTGGAAAAAATAATTAGGGTCAATACTGTATCTTCTGACCTGTGTTGTTTGTGCCGGAGGGAGAAAATCAAATGTGTAACATCCAGTTTCAAATGTGAAACAGTTCAGGTCCAAGAGGAACGACATTCCTGAGTTGGACGCAATGTGTAGCTTGTTTTTTTCTCCTATTTTTTCCATTATCCTCTTCCATGTGCCACATTTATTACATTCCTGTGAAAATGTGATAATAGTGTGAAAAGGCTAGATATTTTATTCATAAAGTAAACAACATAAATACTAAAGCCTGAACTGCTTTTCATGCACAAAAAGACAGAGGTCACCTTAGTCTGGTGACATATTGTACCAGACTGGAGGATTATCAGTATTCACATGCAACCACACAAGCTGCTATCAGAGGTGCTGTACAGTTAAATTACAGAGTGTGTAACAGCCCCTGCCTGCCCAATCGTTTAATGAGAGATTTACAGCTTAAAGATATTTAAAAAATGATAATAATCAGAGAAATCTGTCATTATGTATGTCATGCAATGTGTTTTTGAGAGTAGTCAGGATTTTTCGGTCCCCAGGCTAAAGCTCTGATCGGGCTGTTTGAATCTTGGCTGACAAGGGCAGCTCAAACTTAATCCAAGGCTGCGTCCGTTTGTGCCAGGGTCTGGAGGCTGGTCAGGATGGGACATGGGGTGTGATTTCTGATTGGACAGCCTCTCTCCCAAGGGTCGGAGGCGTCACTCCTCACTCAGCGTAAGAGGACTATCAGCATAGACAACAGAGGGAGAGCACAACAAGGGTCTACTGTGTTGCCGGTGGCTCTCTGAGGCTGGATGCAAAGAAGCAAGCCGTTAGAAGGGTAATAATAAAGGTCCAAACTTTGCTTTTGACCTTTAGCAGTCATGGTGAAGTGAATGCAGTGATTGGCCAGAGGGTAGAGTAGGAATATTTTATATTAGATTAGATTAGATTCAACTTTATTGTCATTACACCTGTACAGTACAAGGCAATGAAATGCAGTTTGGCATCTAACCAGAAGTGCAATTAGTAGCAAGTGCAAAGATATATGGAAAGTATGTACAGAATATACAGAGTGAGGATGTTTACAGATTAGTGCTGTGATTGCATTGATTTTATATTGGGAGGAAATTCTGATTAATCACATGTCCACTGAATTGTACATCATGCATCAGTAGCTAGATTTCAACTACTGGACATGTAAAAATATCTTTATAATCTATATATAAAATATGGGTTGAAAAAAATGCCTAAAGATGAATAAAAACACGGTTATCATAATTCATGCATGAAAGGGTTAATCAGGGTTCAGCATTGTCACCATGCTAATGTTGCTAATTAGCACAAAGCCCAAAGTACCACTGAGGTTCATTAGTTTTGTGCATATTTGGTTGAAAATAACGAAATATTGGACAAACTGAAAATGAAACCAAAGACCATAAATGTCAGCACCAGAGTGTGCAGTAATCCATCCATCCATCGCTTCAAGACGTTTCACTCTGGATCACAGAGAGCTAATAGCTGCTATGTGTAGTTCTGTCAGCTACAACATACTGATGTCTTTGTCATCCTGAAGTTTTACGTCATGAGGGTGGTGCTAGAGGAAAAGTCAGTGGGATTCATCCTCTGGGGAGCAAGGACGTATGTATAATGGTTGTTGAGGCACTGCAGTCTGTAACAAAGTGGTAGACTAACCGACGTTACCATCCATCGGCCTAAAAAGAGCCAAAGGAAAGAAGTTTAAGATGGAAGAAGCTGAATCTATGATGCCATCGGCCACCTCTCTGAGGAAAACTCAGTCTCCCTTGACTTAACTTTGTTACTGACCACTACAGTCCCCACATGAGCAAGCGTCAGATCACAAACATTTCCTTTAAATGCAGCCTAAAGTTCTTTCAATTTGTAAAACACAACCAGCATGTCCTTCCCACAATCCATTGCATGCTGTTCACTTGTCTCTGGGTCCAGTTGTTGTTGTGCCCTCTGCCCACTCGGTGCCTCGGGCAGCTGGTTGACCTGCTGCAACCTGCCAGACTGGTGATATGATAAAGATAATAAAAAAAGTGTGTTGAACATGTCCAATAACAGCTGTGGGCACGGAGGGTTCCCTAGAGATGGACCCATCGCTCTCTCATGTATTTCCTGGGAGAACGACCACTCAGTTTTTCTACAAGTTGTGATTTGGCTCTTCGTGTTTTGCATCATTGCTGCTGTGAGTTTTGCAGTTTTGCACTGTTCACATTGGTTTTATGACGTTTGCAATCACAGCTGAACATTTTTAAAGATTATCCATATTGTGAATTTCAGAATTCCTTCATTATTTCATCTGTGATTGCCCTGCATCACTTTCCTTTAGGGGCTAACTTTGCATCAAGCCCGCTGCGCTGCGAATAACAAGCACGGCCTCTGTGGGATGTGAAGCAGGACCTGGGTGTGACATCTCATCCACTTTCAAAGGACACAGCCCCTGAAATGGGACACGGCTTAGGACTCAGCCTGAGTAACACAAATTCACCCTGATTAGCTTTGCCTGACAACTGCAAACACACAAACTATCAAATCCCATTTAAGAGGTCATGTTTGGAGAAAAAGCTTGGCTGCACTGGCTTCTACTGACTGGATGGTATAAAATATGGAACATGCTTCTTTGCACTCAAAAGTGTCGCCGTTTTCTCTTAAACTTGTGGATTTTTTTGAAATAATGTTAAAGTTTCACAATTTATATCAACAGTGGAAATGAAACGAGTGCTTGTACTTTTGTGACAAACCCACATCCCTGCTCTCCACAGATAGTTTAGCTTGTTTAGGTTTTATGGGCCAAGTTTTACTGGTTCAGTTCAGCCTCTCATCAGCCTGGTTTTGTTATCAGGTGATACGGATTCTTCTGCTTCTCATTGGGGACCAAAAACTGGAATTATTGCTGATTTAATGAGATCCGGTGTCTGTTTTTGAACTCCCTCCCCAACAGGAAATTAGATCAAACAATCTGCTTGTGTGACATACAGGGCTGCTCCATGCTTTTATGGAGATTTGGAAGGTGTTCATGTTGACTGCTCTGCAAGCCTCTGCGAACTACAGGCAGACATTAACCCTGCACAGATCCACAGGGATGTTTGCATGTATTTCAGTATAATTCCTGCATTAGCCTGATGAAGATTCTGGCCACAGCTGATGTAGCATTAAAGAGCAGTTTGGCGCTCTATCACACCGGGTGTAAGCACATGCAGTTACGACAGGTTGGCAGCACAGCGACTAGGTGCAGTTACTGTAATTGCTATGCTGCTGTGCTGCAGAGCTCCTCTGTAAATCATTCGGCAGCAGATGTTATTTCGCGAGTGAAATCTGAAAGCAGAAGTTAAAGAAGTGAGACATTCGTACTCACGACCGCAAAGTTTTCTGATGCTGAATGTTGATCTGTGCGTTCCCTCGTGTCACGATAACAGCACAGCAACAACATACAGAATTCACCATGATAGATGCACGTCTTTACACATGGAATCTGAGGTCTGATACCTCTACTTTACAATTGTCATGATTACATAAATGTCTATTATAAGCTGAGGCTTAACTTGTCTAAATTTAAACCCAGCTTTCTGCAGGCCCCAGCTGTGCAGGAACCACGGCACTTCCCCTTTCATCACAAATAGAGAGTGAAACAGCTTTACCTCTGGTCAAAATAACAAGTGTGCTGCTTTCATCCTACACACACAAGACAGAGAGAAGTCAACCACAGGGCCCAGAAAGCTTTTCATCCACAGCAGGAAGTACAGATTTAATCTGCAGTTGCAGGCACATTTGGAGACGGCTGGTGCTGACAAAATTGCTCCTGCTATTACAGACTAAGGGGTAAGTTGTGAAAGGATACCGCTGTTAGTGTTCACTGTAGTTATAATAATGTATTCATCAGGGTATTGCACTGCATCTTTTTTCATACAGCTCGCCTCAACATGGCACACACCAAAGAGATGCACATCTTGTTCCATTTCATGTTGGTGCTGTCGGTGGTTCTGAGCTCAACCCTGAAAACCTTAAACTCAGACCAAGAGCTGCAGGACAGCGGGTTCGGTCAACCGCCGCCCCGCCATGGACTCAAGTTGCTGGTGTGGTACGTCCAGAACTGCCTTGACAACAACATGGTGGCTCTGTGTGATCCTATCAAAGGAGAGTATGGATTTCATGAGTTTAGGAACCGAGGGCCCAGGCGTCTGCTTCCGCTGATAAGGGACAGAAACCAGTATAAATACTACACCATCGGAAACCTCCACTCTCAGCATGCCGAGGACCTGCCTTATGAAGTCAGGCGATACTACAACCGCAGAGATCCTGAAAGCAACAAGGACCGAGTTCTGGTGAGATACAACAACAACAATAAACACATCGATGAGATCTACGCGTCTGCACATTATAAAGAGAAAGAGACGTACATAATTGGCCCCAATCTTCTTGCTTTTCTTCGACAGCCAACAGCCATCTGCAGCCATTTGCATACAAATGTGATGTACTTCTGATGCAAAATCTCTCTTTGACATCTATAATAGCTCTGTGAATCTTGACACATTTGGCTGCTGCATTTCTTTGTAGTCAAAAAAGAAAAAAAAAATAAGGGCCAGACTACTTTGATGAGCTTATTTTAGGTCTGACTATGAGTTGGGAGAGTTTGTGTAGCCCTGCATGGTCTGCCTGCTTTAGAGTAAAACGCTTTGTCTTTGACCAATAAAAGAAACATTCAAATATGCTGTTTAAGAATATTTTGTCAAAGATTTTTTTCAAATACCGTGTGTGTGAGAGTGAAATTCAACAAGAGCTTGTCCTTATTGTTTAAAATTATGGTTTAGTACAACTTATTTCTCTGACTTTTCCTTGTTTTAGCTAAGATAGCATTGTTTCCACTAACAGAATCCACATAGACGTCTTCAGAGGCTTGTTTTGCGTTACTGTGGGTCACTCGCACATCTCACTGAGATCCACCCTGTTTCTTTTTACATGTTGAGTCAGTCTATTGTGTTGTTTGGTGTAAAGATATCTGGTTAAATCACACATGTTTTGCCGTATATGTGTTTTGAACTTACTGACTGTATCCACACGGGTTAATCAAGGCTCTGTCTGTGAGCTTGTGATTCACTGACTTTACAGGCTGATTCCTCACACTCGCCAGGTGGGCAGGGAAATGAAATCAATGAGTCAATAGGCTACATACAAACACTGTTGATTTCTCCCCTGGAGCTGACACAAAAACCATTTGGTTCAATGAATTTCTGCTGTCAGTCAGCCTAGTGAAGGCAGGATAGGCGGCCGCTGTCCATTCAGCTCTACAGGAGCTGCTGCTGACGGATGTCCAAACTTAGACAGCTGTTTATTGAAGACAGTCAGTGTGCACCGAATGACAGAAGCACCGCTCACAGCTCGCTTCCTATGTGTAAGCTTCCTATTCTGTAAGAGGCCTGGGAACGAGGCGACTTCCCATCAGTTGTGTCCCGTGGGTTGAGAGCAGTCAGACAATCAGACAAGTTGTGAACAAGCCAACGTTTATCCAGATAAGCTTTTTCAAAAGTAAAACTGTCAGTGAGCACAGCAGAAGTGCTGCTAATAAGCCCTCTTGGTGTACAAGAAAACCTTTCACACAACTAGAGTAAGTATTGGAGATCAAAGGCAAACCATCTACGATCTATTATAGATGAATAGTTTGGGTAATAATGTTATAGTGTCAAATTTGGCTAATTAAAGGACAGATTTACAGTTTTTTGTCTTTTTTTTTTGAAGATTTCTCATTTTTCTTTGACAAAAGGAAAAGAGCAGCTGTTGCATTAAACACTAAATCACAGTTTTTATTCATACTTTTATATATTTATATTTTACTTGTGTTTGAAGTGTATTCTTATTCTTATTCTTTTGGAGCTGTGTGTAACAAAAAGCAATTTCCCCCTGGGGATTATTAAAGTAACTCTGATTAAAGACACTATAGACCAGAATCAATTACAAGCATAATCAGCCTGATTTACTGAAGTTGAAGAGTTAAGTTACTCTGTAAAATAACAAAACATCCACTGAAAGAGTGTTTTTCTCAATAACAGCACAGATCTGAGTGGTAACGGGTAAAACAGATTAACAGTATTTTAATTAAAATGACTTGAATAACTAGGCTGTGCAGTTATTTAGAAATAATGTACACCAGCCAATCAGAATCAGTTATTCTTTGAGGTCGTTTTGTTGATAACCACAGAAAAATGGCAGATGTTTGTTAAGAATATGTGAGCCTGTTGGGAGATGTATATTCATAACTTGTTGTTGATTATTACTTCCTTATGCCCCCCCGGTCTATCCAAATCAAATTATAAACAGCAAAAATATCCTAAAATGCAATTAAAGTAAAGGAAATCACTGAGAAATAAGATAAATGAAGTGGAGAGGCTAAAATGGTAGGAAGAAGATGATTCTGCTTTCTCTGTACAGATCACAGAGGATGAAAACAGCACGCTGCTTAATTGAAATACATGAGAAAACTACAGGAAATAAACATAATAAATGAGGTTATGGAAGAGAAATAGGAGTGTGTTGTTCGGTTCTACGATTTCATTGGTCTACAGTCAAGGTCAAACACACCACCAAAACTATGAAAACTCTCAGTATGAAAGTTCTACAGAGCTTTAGAAATTTGTATGAACTCCAATATCAGCTTGAATAGCACGTAGTCAATCAAAGTGTTGACACTAATGAGTTGTGAAACAAGGCAGCGCACACCTTCGTGGCCAAAAGGCACAAACTCTTGCAAAACTCACTTTCAATATTATGATGACAAAGCACCCTCATGCCCGCAGTCCTCAAAACCCACAGAAAGGCCTCATTCATCTTCTGCTCTCCTCTGTTGCCAATGGGAGGACACCGTTTGGACCGATGCACGCTCACAGGTTGAATTCAGATTTGATTTGATACTCCCACTGAAAATATAAAAGGACTCTTGAAAGGGCCCCGTGAACAAGCAGGAGCAATCTGAGCAGATAAGAGAGATTTATAGGGTCCTCGCGCTGCACAGAAATATGTGGAACATTAAAGATACACTGACTGATTTTGTTATAGTACTCGGCAGGTGCCTCAAAACCCCAACGTGTCCTCTCAGGTTACTGTTGACGCGTTAAAGCTCTGAACTGATGTGTACATGCGCAATTAAAGCCAGAGCCCTTAATAATGAACAATACAAAATGATGTGTGCCAACAAACACAGTCCTTCAACAGCGGTGCAATGGAAAAACGACGTCTGTAACTGTAATCCAATTAATAATTATACATCGATTAACAATGCATTTAAACACATCCATCCATTTTCCTCCACTTTTCCGGGGCCAGGTCGCAGTGGCAGGTGCTCAGACATCCCTCTGCCCAGAAATGCTTTCCAGCTCCTCCTGGGGGATCCTGAGGCATTCCCAGGTCAGATGAGATATATAATCCCTCCAGCGAGCTCTGGGTCTGCCCTGGGGTCTCCTCCCAGTTGGATGTGCCCAGAATACCTCCAAGGGGAGGCACCCAGTAGGCATCCTAATCAGATGCCTGAACCACCTCATGTGGCCCCTTTTTGACACGCAGGAGCAGCAGCTCTACTCCGAGCTCGTCCTTCCCCTGAGGCTGAGCCCTGCTACACACTCATTTTGGCTGCTTGGACCCACAATTCGGTGACTTTTGGCATTGAAAAACATGTTGACACTATATTTGACTACTAAAAGGAGCAGCAACTAACTGTGATTTCAGTTTGACTTTACACATCAGTCTGAACTGATATCTAAGATATGTCTTAGCCAGTCAGTCTTTAAAAAAAATAAATATAAGAAAACAGAACATTTCAAAATAATCTGGGTAGAAGGACTCCTTACATGTTACATCCGTACATGTGTGTACAGTTCGAAACCCATGCCGGAGTGGCAGATCAATATTTGGCCTGTTGTTAGCTGTTATCATTACCTTTAGAAAAGCTTCTGATAGAGCCTCCTGCACCATCATCATCATGGTAACAATCAAACACATGGTTAATGTTGACAAAAGTTTTTGAAGGGTTCAGTTGACATTAGTATGTTGGGAGGAGAATGGACCGTCATGTGACTTACATTAGATTACATGTAATTTAAAGTTACATCGTCAGTAAAGAGTCAAAAGGATACGACACCGGTCTCCTGGGTGAAGGTGTGACCCATCCGACCACCCAGACCTCCTCCCAGTGCACACTTTCTACTGTGACACCTGACTTCCTCCTTTGCTCACCACTTTAATCATCATGGCCACAAGAAGACGCCACTTAATAATAATTTGGGGCAGATGTGTGTTGATAAAAACCTGTTAAGTAACCTGTTAACAGAGACATTAGCTGGCAAATGGGGATGATATTATGATAATGGAAACAAAATATTCACATTAAAAGCACTAACACTGTGTCATTTAATGCACATCCAATTTCTGAACTCAAAATTTAAAGTCGTTGTTACTGATTAATGTTGGCACAAATGTGATTTTAATTTCCCTGCATTTATCCTTTTTAATCTTACAGCACATCTATTTGTTCCCAGTTTATTTCTGCTGTAACTGAACTCATAAGAGGTTTGATTGGTCTGTGATTTTATTCATGTTAGCTTGAGTTTATGGTTTGGGGTTGAGCATGCTTACCTTTTAATTTACCATTTAATTTAACTTAAGGATTCCAGTTACAAGGTTACAGATATCCTCCGAAGAATGAATGTAGCGTAAAATGAATGAAATGTCCCCAAAAATTATATGTGCACATGTTGTTGTGTGTGTGTGTGTCATGACATGTGCACATGTTGTTGTGTGTGTGTGTCATGACGTGCACATGTTGTGTGTGTGTGTGTCATGACGTGCACATGTTGTTGTGTGTGTGTGTGTGTCATGCCATGTGCACATGTTGTGTGTGTGTGTGTCATGACATGTGCACATGTTGTTGTGTGTGTGTGTGTGTGTGTGTGTGTCATGACGTGCACATGTTGTGTGTGTGTGTGTGTCATGACGTGTGCACATGTTGTTGTGTATGTGTCATGACATGTGCACATGTTGTTGTGTGTGTGTGTCATGACATGTGCACATGTTGTGTGTGTGTGTGTGTGTGTGTGTCATGACATGTGCACATGTTGTTGTTGTGTGTGTGTGTGTGTGTATCATGACATGTGCACATGTTGTTGTGTGTGTGTGTGTGTATGTGTGTCATGACATGTGCACATGTTGTGTATGTGTGTCATGACATGTGCACATGTTGTTGTGTGTGTGTGTGTCATGACATGTGCACATGCAGGGCTGTTTCCTATATGACATGCAAGTTTCCTGCTCCATAAAACCAGCTGTATGCAGATTCACACACTGCACCCCCTTCCCCTGTCCCTGTGTTTGGTTCATCTTAAATTGGCTTGAATGAAAATCAAATTGAAGCCGGCTCTTAGCGGAGGCCGACTCTGATGTTTCACTCTGCCTGTCCATGCTTAACGGAGGACAGGTTTTCTCTGAGTGGATGGTCGGGGGTGGGAGGGGGAGTCCGAGCTCTTTGACAGAATTGTAAAGCTGCAGAATGAACAGATGTCTCCCAGTGATTAATGTTCCTCCCTGCCTTGCCTCAGAGGAGCTGCGTGCCCATGCATCTCTAACCCTGCGCCTCGTCCTCAGCACTCTATAAAGCTAATTTCTTTAACTCACAGCTTTCTCTATTTTTTTCTCCAAGTTCATCCTGCCACTTCATCTTTTATATTTCTCCCTCAAGAAACACCACCTTCAATTTCTTGCATGTTTTTGGTTAAGATTAGATAAAAGTGGTACCTTTCCTGACTAATGAATTTCATGGGGAAGTGTCTGGTTTGGTCCTGAAGGACATTACATACAGTCTAATTTACACCTTGTGTAGTGTCGGCGTTTAAATGGAAGTCGCCACATACTGTAACGTGGCAAGACTTTAGACATCAAGGCTGTGTGCTGAAGGGATCAATCACACAGAGAAACAAATAGAAACAGTGCAGTACCTCTCTCTCCCCATAAACTCCTTTGTCAAGTAGCGTAAGCCTGACCCCTTTTGGCTCAAACAGGAATGGATTTCTTTTTCGCTTCGATGTGCATCTGATGAAAGTGTCTGATTTATGTTGTCAGTCACCTGTGTGTTGTCCTCACACCTGTTTTTCCCTCCAGCAGTTGGAGATTTTCCCAGCATGCATTAAGCAGGTGACATGAAAGCACACTGGGCAGTTGCCACTCAGCATCACACATGTGACGCCCCGCTACACTCTCACCCTCCTGTGCTGCTCTTTAAGCATACAGCTATAGAATTACCTCCGCTCAACATTTCGACCCATGATTTGAAGGAGAGAAATAAAACACTCAACAGTTCACTCTGCAAAAACCTACATCTGTTATTTCTCAAAACATGTCACTCAGTTCGTCTCCTCCTCTCTTTATAATGCATTTATTTCTGGGTGAGTTCAAGAAGGACGCGCAGAGCAACAGCGTCCCCTGCTGCAGCTTCAAGGCAAAGAGGAAGCCCACACAGTCTCAGGGGAAATTGCCCATTAAAATCCAGCACTGCATGGTAATGAATACCAGGCCTATGGTAAAGGGCTCGCATTAAATATTTACACTCTCGGTTAATATTTCATATGGTAATTTTGTATTTAAATTGGATTTAATATTTAATATAAATACAGAGCTAAGTGGGGTTTACTATTCTCAAACACCAGTCCAGACACCTTCCATATGACTGGCGGGAGTAAATATGACATGGACAGCATACACATGTAGATCCCATATATGTAGAACACACACACGCACAAAACAGGACGCACAGGCAGGATACCCACAGTGTGTGCAGCGCTGCGTTTATCACCCGAGTGTTTTGTCCTCTGGGATGAAACGAGCTGTAGGGGAGAGTGGGGTCAAAGCAGACGCTTGAGGAATGTTTAAGGCGATGACAGTGATGTCGACAAGAAAGATATTTTCAGGCTGTTATATTTCAGCGTGACCCATTGGGGTGTTTCAGGATGCTCTGTAAGTGATCAGTGATCTTCCTGTGCTTGAGTTTTAAGGCAGATACAGTGCAGTATGGTGCAGCACAGTACAATACACAGCTCTAACACACCTGCTCCTGTTAGGCTTCGCTCACAGCACACATGTTCTTCTTGTTTTAGGTCCTGTGTATACAGTTGAATCTCAAAAAAGTCAGGACACTTTCATTTACACACTGCCACAAATATGTGTCTCTACTGGCCAGATCGCAAATCTGATTACACTCGGTGGAGCTCCATGAGCCAAGTGAGATCCAGTTCCATTGTAATGGAGATAAGGCAGACATCTCTGTGGCCGGTATCTCCAAGACTGTGCAGCTCAAGCAAAACGATCTAAATGGATAAATAGCACTACTAGTAAAAGGAAAAACATGTATTTCTGTTGTTTGGGTGAACTCTCCCTTTAATATTCCTGGCTCATTCAAACTGGTTCTGACTTCTGAAGTCAGTTAAACGAAGTGAAGTACCCCTTTAAAATGTGGCTGATCTTCATTTACAGTGTTCTGGAAACAAGAGGCGAATGGCACCACTTCTCCACCAGCTTATATCTCCCAATTCTCCCATCGGGAAGTGAAGCTAATCCCCCCCAGTATGCTATTGGCAGGCTCCAACATGATTTACAAATGTCAAGAGACAGCGAGAGAGAATTTCATCCACTTTTGATAAAATTCCAAAATGTAATTTCTTGGATGGCAATCGCAAACAAGACTTCTTGACATACACCACAGACTGGTGAGGAATCAATTGAATAAACATCTGACCTATTTGGCGTAGCTTCATCTGTGTGGGCGCGGCTCAAGACTGTGAATGGCAGCATCGGGAGGATTTCTCAGCGTGACAACCAGAGCAGAGATGGATATCTGAAGGTGTGTCGTCCTCGTCAGTGGCCATCGGGTAAAGCTGTCATATCAAACCTGCAGCCCAGAGGAGGAACAGGCAGCACAGGAGGCATCTGTCTCCAGGAGGAAAGTGTTGAGCCTCCCTACAATCGTTTATTTTATTTTTTTTTTTACTCTCAGACAGACATTATGTGGTTTGCCCAAGAAGAAAGTGATGGAGAGGATTCACCAGGCTTGGGCTTTTCCCATCAAAGCGAATAGTGCAGACAGAGCTAATCAATCAAAGGAATGAGCTTCGAGTTGATGAGTTTTAGACAGATTGTTAGTTCTCCGGTGTGACACATTTTTTTCACCCATTTATATCTCTCGATCGTTCCATTCATCTTCATTTCATCCTTCACCTTAAAGATCAGTATTTTCAGCATGAAACAGCTACGCTTATACCTGAAATAAAGGGACACATCGCTTCATATCCCCCTCTAGGATTAGTGTTCCTCTGCTGCCACACAATTAAAACATGGCAAATTTATATTTCTTTACATGCATAATCAACAATCAGACTTCTTTTTCACGCTTCCCTCAATAGCTATGAAAGAATGGTTGTGGATCCAGCTGCAATATCGGTGTCACCCCTCCACGGTGTTGTAAATGCAGTAATGATTCCCTATTAGCTCACTGTACAGCTAGCATGATGCTAACATGACAAGTGATACATCAAAAGCGAGACCGCAGTCAGTTACAACTCTGGGTTGACTTTATTCTCAGTCATGACATCATTGTGCTCATTAAAGTAATTGCAGATATCAGGTAACAAGCTGCCTCATGACTTACTGCTAGCTAGTTTTGCATTCATGTGACATGTTGTCTTGATTGGAGAAACCGTCCTGTGGGATTTTCCTTCAGAGGTCAACATGTCTCCAGCAGATTCAGTGTGTCACACCCCCTTTTTGTGGGTTTCAACTCCAACTGAGCTATTTCACTTTCAAACTGTCTGTTTGGTTTTGTCAGTTTCAGGTCGAATTTCATGCACAGATCACATTACTCGCATTTTAATCCATCGTGTTTATTTTAAACTTTGGTGTGCATGGACGGGATGTAGACTCATCCTGCCACTCTCCATGTTTAAGTAGACTAAAGAGTTCAAAGTTGAACTGTCCGACCCAAAGCCATTAAATGAACCCAGTGGTCTGAGGGTATCTGCAGTAAAGTCTGTAACCTACCAAGAGGCAAAGACTGCTCAAACATACAGCATCCACTGAGCATTTTAATGCCCTACATTAAAAACAGGAAGTTGAACGCGGCCGAAGGTGCACTCACATCTCACCGACCGCCACTCCAATTATTTGTGATGGAAATGCATCCTCATAGGCCACTTTTCCAATAAGAAGCACCTACAGCTGAATATTAATGAGAAAGATGAGGTGGTGGGCGGGAAGATGAAGGGAGCTGCTCAGTTTTTCACAGTGGAGATGGTGATCCCAATGTCAGCGTGACATTAAAGGACGAGGGCTTCATTATGGCAGAGAATTGGTACATTTACATCAGAAATGCACATGAAAAAGGTTCGTGCAGACCAGCACTCCCAGCTCAGTCAGTCATCATGGAGACACACGGGCGAATACAGCAGCGATGGTGTCCTATCCAACCCTACGTACAATATTAGAGGGTGTTATGCATTCATTTGGCAAACCGGGGAAAGCGTCGATCATTGTCAGCTTCCCCCCATTATTGTTATAATTCCTGGCTGTTATTCCTCCCCCTTCTTCACTCGTTTGCGTTTAACACAGCAGAAATGACTCAGCAAATCAAGTGAAGGGGATATTTATGTCTGACTGCTTCTAGCAAATGAAAGGTCAGGAGTATTTTATTATAACCAACTACTGGGCAAGGATTACCAGAGTCTCCCTCGGCTCTATTGAAATTAAGAATTGAGTTGTAAGCACACAATTGATTAGAATCATCTAACATTTTAGATCTATTAACACAAGCATTTGCAGTCTCTACATTATAAATCCACTAAAAGTCAGGATATATCAGCCTCTAGTGCTTTGATTTTGGCCATTTTTCTAAAACTCTGTCTCATGGGAGTCCACCAGCTTTATATTAAAACCACTGGAGCACTTTCTGTTTGACTTAACAAGTATAAACTGTAAAACTTTACTTAAGTCTACCATGTAAAAGAATACTCCTCCTAAACGAACGATCCCGTCAGAGCGATTATTGATGTTGCTGTCGGCAGCATTTGGCGTCCCAGGTGCTGCTGTGTCTGACTAGCCTCCTGCATACTGTCGGATACATTAAACTGTAGCCATCCATCACATTTTATGACTTTATGATAATGTACTACATACAGTATAGTGATAAAACACACCTGAGTAATAACATCTCCATCCAAAACACAGTGCAGCAGTGATCCGATCCCGTAGAACGACACAATCTGCTCAGCCAAAGTTGAACAAAGGTGAAATTGTATCTGCAAAACAGAAAATAAATGCTTCAATGTGTCCGTTATGCAGACTTCAGCTGAAGTGAATCAGACGTAAATGTGATGTGGCCATTTCTTAAACCGTGACCGTGTGACAGTGAGACAGTTTATACAATACAGGAACCTTGAAACAGAATTTTTTTTATTTACACTTATGACATGTCAAAATGTGTGAAAGAGGTCTATCTATACAGCTCCCCCACAAAATGTTCAGCATCCATTGATGTTCAGATCAGAATAATCATCAAACACACATGCATCATCATCGAAAGTACAGTATAACCACATAAACTGGAAAGGGACAGCATGCGAGACAGATCAGCAAAAACCCAACAGCCTACAGACTATGATGAGTGTTTCCCTCCGTGTATCCTTGACACACACTGAGTGTTGGAGGAGTGTGTGCAAGGTTATGAGGGACAGAGCCATATAGGGAGGCAGGTGAAAACAGAGTTTATATGGATCCGTCCTGACCTCTGAAAGACAGAGAAAAGCGAGCAGGGCAGAGTTTATTAGATTACTACTGATCTCTGGTGACGGACCGCCCTTCCAGGTACACAGACACGTGGAAGAGACGGGCTGATCTTCAGCTCAATACTGCCACCAAGTGGAGAAGATATGACGGGTCACCTCTACAATCCTGCTCAAGCTGTGGTTAACTGCAGTCTTCTGACCAAATCACTGTTTTAATCAATACATGATTCAGTGTGACTCTACAGGAGAATGAAATCTGGCTCTGTTTGAGCTTTCCAGGGCTATAATGAAATGGAAACATCAGGAAATATGAATATTTTTATTTATTTATTCTTGTCTACTGTGTCAGAGTGACAGCAGCATCCAGTCTTGTGTTTTATATTCTAATATTGACGTGGCCACTTGCTATCAGATCTCCTGACCCAGTAGGAACCTTGCAGACCCGTCAGGCTGGCTGGTTCTCAAATACTGGCTGTTTCCAGAGTTAGAACTGATCATAGTGAAGCAAAGATCTACCTGTTTCCCATCCATCCATCCATTTTCAACCGCTTATCCGGGGTCGGGTCGCGGGGGCAGCAGTTTTAGCAGAGATGCCCAAACTTCCCGGGCCCCAGACACCTCCTCCAGCTCATCCGGTGGGACCCCGAGGCGTTCCCAGGCCAGCCGAGAGACATAGTCCCTCCAGCGTATCCTGGGTCTTCCCCGGGGCCTCCTTCCGGTGGGACATGCCCGGAAAACCTCCCCAGGGAGGCGTCCAGGAGGCATCCGAAACAGATGCCCGAGCCACCTCAGCTGGCTCCTCTCGATGTGGAGGAGCAGCGGCTCTACTCTGAGCTCCTCCCGGATGGTCGAACTCCTCACCCTATCTCTAAGGGTGAGTCCGGCCACCCTGCGGAGGAAACTCATTTCGGCCGCTTGTATCCGAGATCTTGTTCTTTCGGTCATGACCCAAAGTTCATGACCATAGGTGAGGGTAGGAACGTAGATCGACCGGTAAATCGAGAGCTTTGCCTTTCGGCTCAGCTCCCTCTTCACCACGACGGACCGATACAGCGACCGCATTACTGCAGACGCTGCACCGATCCGCCTGTCGATCTCACGCTCCATCCTTCCCCCACTCGTGAACAAGACCCCGAGATACTTGAACTCCTCCACTTGAGGCAAGGACTCTCCACCGACCCGGAGATGGCAAACCACCTTTTTCCGGTCGAGAACCATGGCCTCGGACTTGGAGGTGCTGATTCTCATCCCAGCCGTTTCGCACTCGGCTGCAAACCGCCCCAGTGCACACTGGAGGTCCCGGCCTGACGAAGCCAACATGACAACATCATCCGCAAAAAGCAGAGATGCTATCATGCGGTCCCCAAACCGGACCCCCTCCGGCCCCTGGCTGCGCCTAGAAATTCTGTCCATAAAAATAATGAACAGAACCGGTGACAAAGGGCAGCCCTGCCGGAGTCCAACATGCACCGGGAACAGGTCTGACTTACTGCCGGCAATGCGAACCAGACTCCTACTCCGGTCGTACAGGGACCGGACAGCCCTTAGCAAAGGGCCCCGGACCCCATACTTCCGAAGCACCCCCCACAAGATGCCACGAGGGACACGGTCGAATGCCTTCTCCAAGTCCACAAAGCACATGTGGACAGGTTGGGCAAACTCCCATGAACCCTCGAGCACCCGATGGAGAGTGTGGAGCTGGTCCAGTGTTCCGCGACCAGGACGGAACCCGCATTGTTCCTCCTGAATCCGAGGTTCGACTATCGGCCGTATCCTCCTCTCCAGTACCCTGGAATAAACTTTCCCGGGGAGGCTGAGGAGTGTGATCCCCCTATAGTTGGAACACATCCTCCGGTCCCCCTTCTTAAAAAGAGGGACCACCACCCCGGTCTGCCACTCCAGAGGCACTGTCCCCGACCGCCAGGCGATGTTACAGAGACGTGTCAACCAAGACAGTCCCTGTACATCCAGAGACTTGAGGTATTCAGGGCGGATCTCGTCCACCCCTGGTGCCTTGCCACCGAGGAGCTTTCTGACCACCTCGGCGACTTCGGCTTGGGTGATGAACGAGTCCACTTCTGAATCCCCAGCCTCTGCCTCCTCAATGGAAGACCTGGCGGTGGGATTGAGGAGATCCTCGAAGTATTCCTTCCACCGCCCGACGACATCCCCAGTCGAGGTCAACAGCCCCCCACCCTCACTGTAAACAGTGTTGGTGGGGTACTGCTTCCCCCTCCTGAGGCGCCGGACGGTTTGCCAGAATTTCCTCGAGGCCGACCGGTAGTCCTCCTCCATGGCCTCCCCGAACTCCTCCCAGGCCCGAGTTTTTGCCTCCACAACCGCCCGGGCTGCAGCACGCTTGGCCTGCCGGTACCTGTCAGCTGCCTCAGGAGTCCCACGAGCCAATAAGGCCCGGTAGGACTCCTTCTTCAGCTTGACGGCATCCCTTACTTCCAGTGTCCACCACCGGGTTCGGGGATTGCCGCCACGACAGGCACCAGAGACCTTACGGCCACAGCTCCGAGCGGCCGCGCCGACAATGGAGGTGGAGAACATGGTCCACTCGGACTCAATATCTCCAACCTCCCCCGGGATCTGTGAGAAGCTCTCCCGGAGGTGGGAGTTGAAAACCGCAGCGACAGCGGGTTCCGCCAGACGTTCCCAACAGACCCTCACGATACGCTTGGGCCTGCCGAGTCTCTCCGGCTTCCTCCCCTGCCAGCGGATCCAACTCACCACCAGGTGGTGATCAGTTGACAGCTCAGCCCCTCTCTTCACCCGAGTGTCCAGAACACACGGACGGAGGTCAGATGACACGACAACGAAGTCGATCATCGACCTCCGGCCTAGGACGTCCTGGTGCCACGTGCACCGATGGACGCCCTTGTGCTCGAACATGGTGTTCGTTATGGACAGTCTGTGACTAGCACAGAAGTCCAACAACAGAACACCACTCGGGTTCAGATCGGGGAGGCCGTTCCTCCCAATCACGCCTCTCCAGGTCTCACTGTCGCTGCCCACGTGGGCGTTGAAGTCCCCCAGTAGAACAATGGAGTCCCCAGTCGGCGCACCATCCAGCACCCCTCCCAGGGACTCCAAGAAGGCCGGGTACTCTGCACTGCTGTTCGGCCCATAGGCCGAGACCACAGTGAGAGACCTGTCCCCGACCCGAAGGCGCAGGGACGCGACCCTCTCGTTCACCGGGGTAAACTCCAACACATGGCGGCTGAGCTGTGGGGCTATAAGCAAGCCCACACCAGCCCGCCGCCGCACACCGCGGGCAACACCAGAGAAATGGAGAGTCCAGCCCCTCTCGAGGAGCTGGGTTCCAGAGCCCAAGCTGTGAGTGGAGGTGAGCCCGACTATATCTAGCCGGTACCTCTCAACCTCCCGCACAAGCTCCGGCTCCTTCCCCCCCAGCGAGGTGACATTCCATGTCCCTACAGCTAGAGGCTGTCTCCGAGGCCCAGGTCGTCGGGGCACTCCGCCTCGACCGCCACCCGTGCCACATAGCACCCGACCCCTACGGCTACCTGTTTCCCATTGCTTTTAATTTATTCTCCTTTAAATCAAATGTATGTGTTTGTTTTATTGTTTTTTATTCTGTGCGCTCTTGCTTGCTATATTGTTTTTATTGTCTTGTGCTTTTGCCTGAGTACTCTACAAAGTTGCCTTTAGCTATGAACTGTGCTGTATAAATAAATGTGTCTTTTGTCTTAAGGCATTCGTCAAGTCTTTACAGTATTTGTGCACTGCTGGTGCCAATTATTCTTTTATTCTACCTGAAAAGGTGAAGGTGTGAGCGCAGTCTGTGATCACGTGTCACATACAGTACACTGTATACAGTACGGTAGGTAACTGATAACATACACGTGAGAAAATATGCCGTCATTTATTTATCAGTTGATCAAACCATGAATGTAGAGCTGCGGCTCATAATTAATGTCATTATCGATCAATTGATTAGTCCTTTGTCGTGTCAGAAAGAGTCAGAAATGCACAAACTCACAACTTCAAAATCTATATATATTCTTAGATTACCATCATATGAGACAAGAGAAAAGCAGCAAATGCTAACATATGAAAATCTGGAGCTAAGATTTTTTTTACTAGGTCTTGTTTTCTTGATAAATTGTTTAGATAATCCTAAAAAATTATTGCTAATTCGTCATTCAACTTTACAAAATGTAAAAGTATAGCATTAAATGCATACTCACTCACACTTATACACAATATACAAGGTTACAAGCTAATGTTTTAGTGTCCTGAATAACTTTAAATGTTCTAGAAACAGGGACACACTTTTGTGCACTGGTCTCATTGTGGAAACACTCCTGGATAGTTATTGTTTTGTAATTGGGTGGATTTTTAGTGGCCTTTTTTGATTAATATTTTACCTAACGTTCAAAATTTGTGTTCTGGTGATCAGTTTATCTTTAAACTGTAGTTCACCATCAGAATAATATGGCAATGGTAACTCAGAATAACTATTAAAAGTATTATTTGCGTTTCTTTATAGTGTTAATTGTACAGGGGTGTCTACATACTTTTGGCCTTGATGCCTTTCCGTAAGCTCTCACCGATCCTGTCCGTTCATTGGTTATCATTTCTTATGACGCATATTAATTAGCCAATCAGGTTGTTTTTCTCACCCGGGAGTTGTCGCGGGAACTGCGTCACACTCAAAATAACAAAGCGAAGGGCGGAAGTTTCAACAAGTGTTAAGAGCTGCTAAAGTCGCGTCTGATTGTGAGTTCTGTCGATATAAGACTGATAAGTGCACGCTAAAGAAAGTATTATGCTTTTCCCGTTTGTGCTGGGGTGTTAGCTTACTCCTGTAGCCAGCTAATGTTTGTAGCTAACGAGATAAAGTACTTAGCTATTGTTGGCTGTATCAAAAACACCGGAAGTAGGACAACACGCATTTCAAAATACTAAATTTAAATTCCTTTTTCATTAGCAATCTCCCACTTAGATAAAATAAATTTGTACCATGCTCCTCCTACACGTAGACATCAAAAGAAACTTAGCTTATGGTGTGCGTCGTAGTGAATTTAAATGTTCTGTTATGGAACGATCACAGGTTCGGCTTTAATTTTGACAATTGAGACCGGAAGTGGAACTTTTAGTTCTGGTGACACCGAACTGACAATATCCCGTTTTCACTTGTATGTATTTTAAAATGCCAATCCCCATTTGTGAATCTCGTAATGTTGTGGTGCTGTGTCTTTCGTTGTGTTAACATTTAGGCTATTATGAAAGATTCGGCATGAAATGCTTTAGCGAGGAGCCTCTAATTTTAGTAGAATGACACCTCTTTTATGAATGATTTCCAGTGATCCCTAGCTCTAAACCCACTTGTTTGGTTAATATAAATAATGGCTATGATGGTCATAATTTGGCTGAATTACAGCTGTTGACTAGTTTGTATTTCTATGGATATAACTTCTGCTAATATTTTGTAATATTTGCATGAACACATATTTAACTTAAAAGTCAATTTCCCTTTTAGCCCAAATGAATGTCTGCATCAAATATGATCATCTGTGTCTTTGATTGCAAACATTTTGTATTGATCCACGCAATGAAAAGGTCACACTGATAGTTGTAAAAACCATATGTCACCTTATCACATTTAGGCATGTTAAGGCTTAACGTGGTAACATTAAATACTGCACATGTGTGACATTCTCCAACTTCTTTTTTGTCTTCATGTCAGCTGTCTCGGTTTCCATTGGATGATGGACTGATGGAGTGGACAGTATCACTATGTCCCACAGACTGACCAAGGAGGAGCTGGATGAACAGTTTGAGCTGTTCTTGAAGGAGGTAATATAACACTGTGCTACTGTTCATAGATTATCATGCTATCTATTAAAGAATGAATGAATGAATGAATGAAGTATAGAAAGAGTCATTCATCTGTAAATGTTAATGTGCGTCTTAAGCCCTAGTCAGACATGGAGTATGTATCATTGCTATCATTTTATGTGAATGTTCCTTGCAGCTCATTTATGGAATTAGCCACAACACTCACACTGTATTTGGCACCTGGAGAAAGAGAGAGAAAAGCAAAGAGTGTTTTCTTTACTCTCAAAGGCTGCATCACTGAAGGATTTTGAAACATTGCCATGAAACCCTTAATTAATGACAATTGTGAACTGCCTGTATAATATTTGACAGTGCACAAGCAGTGAACGACAGGACATTATTATAGGAATCACATTTAATTCCTGTAAACCAGCATGTATGCAAAGAAAACGAAACAAATTTTAAGGAGAGAGTGCAGGTCAGATTCCTTCTCTTCATTTTAACGCTGACCTGATGTTAACTTCTCTTATTTAAAAGTACTGTAAGACAAATAGAAGAATAAGTATCATATCAATACAGTATAAGCAGCAGCCGAGCAGTGGTCTCCCAAACTGTTTTCATCATGTCTTTATCGTTATATCTTTAATAAAAGTTTCTGCTTGGTTTAATGTGCACAGTCTTATCCCGAAGGCATCTCTCTGACTTACACCTGGGACCCTGTCAGTCCATTTCAGATGAATCAGTGGATTTCGGTGGCTGTGACAAGCAGCCCGGTGCTAACAGCAGTCAGAAATCCGCCCAGAAACCAACGGTGTCTTGGTGGCAAGATGACGAGCAGAGCGATCGGCAAACAGGGAGAGGTAATAATGAGGACAGGATACTCCAAGATATAACATCCCTAGAGAGAGAGAGAGACAGACACATCACTAGTACGCTATAGTTAGCACCTTCTCAATCTGAAATCATTGCTTTTGGTCTTTAAGTAGACTTTTGGTCTCAGCCAGCTGCTTACTCTGAGGATGGCTCACACTTTTAATCATTTCAGTTGAGAGATTTTAATTTTTTTGTGTCGCTGCTTCTGTCCCTGCGGTCTTTATCAGGATGTGCTGACTGTGGGTTGTTTTGTTATTGTGAGTGAGTGATGAAAGACGGAGATTAGCAACATGTTGGAGTAAATAATAACCAAAGATTTATGTTTCATTTGATTGTTGCATATTCAGTTATGCATATTTAATATTATAAAGAAATACTTGAGATTTCAATCTGTGTTTTCTGGGGCCTTAATTTTACAATTTGAATCTTTCAGTAACACAACATGGCTGTAAGTCCATTGAGGAGCGTTTATTAAAATGTTACTTGACTAAGGGTAATATGAGACTCATATAGATTCTAAACAGGGAATTTTTGTATTAGTAATATCCAGTCAACAAATCTCTTTCACTGCTACTATTAAACATCAAATTCACTGCAAAAATGTGCAAATCTACAGAAAATTGCATGTATATGATTTAAAAGACTGTCCCTCTCTGTTTTTTCCCTCTTTCCCCAGCAGAGACGACCAAAAGCAGATTTATCAAAGCCAAAAAGTCTCAGCCTGAGAACAATGATGGTGAGTTTTCTTTTAAACTACGTCCACATTAAGCTAATTCACTTTTAAAACACTGTTTGTGTATGAAAATGTTCACGGTTACTGAGGCTTTATGTGGATGGACTCGGTGTCAGGCTGTTAACACACAAGGAGTTTACCTGATTTGGCTCACGATGAACAGTCTTTAAGAAAGATCACATTTGATGTAGCAGAACTTGAGATATTCTCTTTTTTTGTTCCACATAGTCGTCTTCCTTGTCAAAACCTGGTACCTACATTGCCCATAATGCAACGTGACTACCAACATTTGGAGATTGTGTATCTCTAGTAGCGCCCCGTGTTGCCTTGAGCCTGTAACTTCACACAGCTCCTTCTGGAGACACAAAATGCTTCATGCAGCTTTTTCCACATATAAAGAAGTTCTCCCCAACACCTGGAAAAAGATGTTAATGTGTAAAATCAGCAGCTGTGATACCACGGCTGCTACCCACCTGCCGTTATCTGATCACGGCCTTCAATTTTTCTTCTTCATGTACCTCGGAAGTTGACGAAGTTGCACCAGAAATCCCTGTTCTCCATATAAACTTGCTTTCCCATTATTATTCTGTGGCTGCCAAGGTCATCTGGCATAAAAACAGTGTCAAGCTGTCGAGTTCAGCTTTCATCCACTGACGCGGCACGCAGCCAATGTGTAGTCATGTGCATGCACAAAAGGGTCAGGCGGCCTTTGCTCTTGAGGTGGCAGCAGTAACCTCTTGCTGTTTTGAATTTGATACTAAAACTGATTTTGGCCTCAGGGAAACTGCTAGATATTTGCTGTTTTGAAATGGCCAACACCCCTTTGTAAAAACACATTTAATCTCTGGAAATTTAAACGTTTGATGGCCAGAATGTGAGGATGAATGAAAACAAAGCCTTGTGTAGTTTAGATGTCACCTTCAAACAGCTAATCCAGATTTAACTGGACAGTGCATCAATATTACTTTCTCTTCTCACTGTCTAAAGTTGTCAGTGCGGAGGCTTTTTATAAGCCCGTCCCCAAACCTCGCAGCAAAGCTCTGGATGAAGCAGTTCAATTGGACAGCACCCGCAAAGATACAGTCTTGGTGGTTGCCCAAACTGTGGAAAGACACAGAGCTCCATCTGATGACTTGCGCTCTGACAGTCCGAGAAGTCCCACTCATGAAAACCTCCAGTGTGTGTCGGGAGAGCAGAGCCCTGAAGAGACGCACTCTAATGATACTCCAGCAGCCGGCACTGACAGTCATTCCCAGGAGAACAGTGGAGATGGTAACTTCAGCTCGAACCTCCAAACCCTTTGGTCGTGTCACATTAGTCCCTCAGCTAGCACCACTAGATCTTATTAAGTGATTGTCTCTGTTCAGCTTTTAGTTTTTATGTTGTATGTTATAGTTTTTCACAGTCTTGCTTGTATGCTTACTGACATATTAGAGACATCCATTATGTAGCAGATAATTGGTTCTGTCATTCACTGCCCGATGGAGGTTCTTTCTTTATCACACTTATATGAAAACAGTATAAATCTGATACTTAAATTTAATTTCCTTAGAACTTAAATTTACCTGCTTTTACTCCTGAAATATATTATTTATTTCAATTCATGACTGTACCCAAACGTGTCATGAGTGAATAGGCAGTGGTGGCATGGTATATCTTCAGAAAAGAATCTGTGACCCTACAGTTAAAACAAAGCTTTAATTTTAAATATGTTAGCCTCAGTAATCAATTCACTTCTTTAAAACTCCAGTGGAAGTATATATGTATACCAAAAGACAGTGGGTGGCAGTATGGGGCCATGAGTAGCAGCACACTCTCATTTCTTACCATCTCAACATAAATAACGACGCATGGCTTAATTGTGACACTTTCACCATTTGACAAGTAGTTTCTTATTAAGTCTTGAGCTGGAACGGTAGAGAGTGACAGCACTGACATGTGGGCACAGAGAGGGATATTCATTCTGAGAAAATGTCAGAGAAAAGTTTTGTTTGTGTAAAGCTTTTTTTGTTTTTTAGGCATCAAGGCTTGAAACAAACACCCACTCATGAGTCCCATTAACCAGTAATCACAGTCGCCCACCTCTGAGCGCTTCTGTCTGAGGTTTCTTCCTGTTAAAGGGGAGTTTTCCCTCCTCATCGTCACCTGATGCTCATGTGGGGATTCATGAAACCTTGTTTTAACTTGGCGCTATATAAATAAAGATTGATTGATTGACAGTAATACACACCTGCAGCTGATATTCATTGATAGACCAATTTCCGATTTAATATACAGAAGAAACCAAATTGTATGATGTTCTGTTTTTAGAAAGGAGGTAAGGACACGGCAACATGATTAATGCCCGTGAATTTAACACATTGGCTTTTTGAAGCAGTAGTGTTGTGAGTATTTGATCCTGTTGTGTTAAATCCACTGCTTGTAATCTTTTGTTTGTTGTTCTGTAACATATATGCCCTCATGTGTTTAGTAATGTGCATATGAAGAACAGACGATCTATTATTAGATCATCTGTCTACAGCTGTTAATTGTCACTTCGTCAGCTGATGTGGTGGGACATTTTGTTCCAGGACTGCTGGGATCTGGCAAGACTTTCAAGAAGTCTTTAAGGAAGGCTCAGTCTATTCAGGAGGAGGAGGAGGAGGATCCAGGAGAGGCTGGTTTGAAGGAAGAAGGGCTGGAAGCAGCTGCTGTCGTCAGAGACAATACAGAGACAGACGGTGAGTCTCAGATGTCAGAGATGGACTGGGTCAGAGTGACACATGGGGCCAGGATAGTTTCATTAAAACTACACTGTGGAGCCGCTGATGTCTGTTGCCTTTAAGAAGTATTTCACTGCTGGAAAGATGGTCCTTTCATAACACTGGGCCGTCTGTGCAGTGGAATGATGCATATATTTTTTTAACTTGCCGATATGGATCAAAGAGAACAGAGAAAAAGGGCTGTGGTATTCCCTTCTGCTCAGAAGGTAGAAGGCATACAACAACCAGAATGCACTGCGCTGCTATCCTCACTGGCTGCCGGTGCTTGGCAGACTCTTCCTCCCCCATATGCCATATTCCTCCACAGTGTGTTCTGGCTCATAGAAGTAGCCTTGAATGTTTGTTTCCAGCATTAAACTATTTAGATTGTTTTCTCATGGCGGTGATGCAAAAAGTACAGAAGTGCAATCTGTAGTTTGAACAAAACCTGTCATCTGTCAGTCTTTAGCAGGGAGCTCTGTGTGCAGGCAACAAGGAAGGGAGTGAAATTTTGTTCATTACCCACTGTGATGATACAAAGCTGGTTTACAATTGCCAAAGTTCTCACTGTTGTGTCATCCTACAACAAGGGACAGCTGAGCTGATTAGTTTATCTCCCGCAGCTTTCAAGAAATTTCTAATTAGAAAATGGAAATAAGAATCAGATGACCACTTGAAAACCTTTTTGATGATTATACCTTTTAGAGTCCGTCATGGTACCAGCTGCCAACACGACCGGCATCGGCTTGGACACTCTGGAGGAAGAGGAGGAGAAAGCCAGGTTCTTTGCCCAACTAGAGGCAGGGGCTTCATCGACTATAGATTACTCCATGCTGAACAGGGAGCTGGACTCAGCGAGTTCTATCGTTGGTACTCAACTCAGGTATGTAAACAGCCACGCATGCACTAATATTACAGCCACAAAGCACTAAGAGACAGAAAAAGAAGTCTGAAACTGATCGATCATTGGGGGTGTCCCACCGCACTGGATGCTCATTAACATTCACACTGGAGGACGTTCTGCTGCCAACACAACATTTTTATTATAAACAAGTCAGATGAAGTTAATGTTAGTTAAATGCTCGTTAAGGTTTGATTACTCCTCTTGAAGGTGACATTTGTTTCTCCTCTCTAGTGTGTCTTTTCCAGTTGCTTCCAGACAGTTACACCTCATGCAAAAACATTGTTTGTGTTATTGTGTGTTACAGAAATACAACTAACCCTTTGAAACACTAAAGTCACACAGTAACACTAACAAACTAACCAATGATGGCAGCAGTAGACACGACCCAGTGTGTAAAATTACTGTTTTTGTCAATGGAGTCTGGTGGCTTTGAGCCAAGCAATATAATATCAATACATATCTTATATTATAGATATATTATATCTATGATATAAGGTATATCTAGTGGATGCACTTTGATCGGCAGCACTTGTCCCGAAGGATTACATCACAGCCTTTGTAGTTGTTCACCGCCCATTCTCAGTTGCCGGCTGAGGTAATCTTCTCCAAACGTTTTCATTTCAAACCAAAAATAAGTTTGAAAATCCCAGAGTTATCCTTTAAGTGGCCTAATCGAGTAAAAATTATCTTCTTGGAACTCGACTGGTGACGAGGATTAAATGATTTTTGCAAAATATCTTTGTCCGTTAGAAAACGCCTACTGTAAGTTTACCCCCTTCCCTTTCTGATATTAATTCTGTCCACATGTGGCTTGAAGGTAACTTTTTAAAGTTGATCAGTCCTTGACAGATGTGCGAAAACTTGGCCTTGAACAGTGAAATTGCATGCTAATAGAGCCCATGCTTTCTTATGGGGTCTCTGATGCCTTGTGTCTTTGCTGCTGTTCTGCCCTTGAAGATCAGGGCTGCGACTGTGATGTAATGATGATGATGATGATGATTTCCTCCCTCCAGGAAAGCTGAGGAAGCAGCAGATGATCAAAGGAAGGCCAGAGTAACGGAGACCATCGGAGAGTCTCCCGGTGAGATTAAGGAACTCCAGGCAAACTTCTCCTTCTCTGTTTTCCCTCTGTGTCTCTGTGTGTCAATCGGTCTCTTCTCTCTTGGCCTTCACAGGCTCTCCACACTACAGTGAGGATTTTGAGGAAGAGGAGAAGGGAAGAGAGCCACTGGAGGAGGTTCGTAGTGCGAATACATGATGACTGAAGTCACAAAGTGCTCTTTGGACCTTGGCGACTCAAACAAGCATCCAAATTTGAGCATGGAAGTTCCACTTACTAACTTTAAGAGCTTTCAACCACATTTCATAGCCTGCCTCATTTCATAACCCAAGTATGGGACATCAGTGTTGAGACAGGTGGCCATATATATATATTTGAGATTGTTCTGGCACATTATTTATATTATAAATGGGTTGAAATACCCATTTTGGGGGCTTGCACAGTTTCACCTACCTGCAAGGTACAAGTTAAAACTCCAGCAGCACATGTACTGCTGAGAGCAACAGCCACACCAATGCATTTTGACCCGTAGCCTCCATCAGGGTACTTCAAGAAGAGCATTTAGAGTCATATACATACACATACACAGCAGCTAATGTGATATCCACTCATCTGTGGCCTTCTGTGAATTTGACCTGTTAGATCTCTTATGACAGATGTTCACTGGCTGACACCATATACGGTCATTTCCTGTAGCATGACCAATACTAGATTTTTGATATTTGGGAGTTTGGTCAAACATTTTGAAATAAAATATCAACCAACAGTAGTTAAAACAGTAAAAGCATACTGTAATATATAAGTGAGACACTGTCTGTAAATGACCAGTTCACTTCTGTGCTGCAGTTACTCATCTGCTGACATACACACTGATACTGAAGTATCTGCAGTAGGCTAACAGTGCAGCACAGCGTGTGTGTTTGGGAACTAGATTGAACCTGTGAGGTCCCAAAACACAAACAAAAACACGATAAATATAATGACTTGCTATTAAAAATGTAATAAACTCGCTTCTCGCTACATGATTTAATAATTGATGTTATTATCTGTTTTTCAGAAGTCTAAAATGTCTCCAATTCTTGCCAAAGGTAAGAGAAAGAGAGATTATATTTCATCAGGTGGTGTGTGGGTGCATAAAGGAGAATGTGGAGTAGAGCTTTAAGGCTGATGCCAAGCTGTACACAGCATTTATACATTTAAATAGTAAAGCACTACAGTGGAAACCAAATTATTAATACTTATAAACAAGCTTATTCAAATGTCTTATTAGTTTCAGTTCAAATTACAGGTATTAATAAAGAGATTATGTGTTTGTTCTTTACTGCTAAACACAGTAGTTTGTCTTAAAAGTGGTTGATCTAACTTAACGTTTGTCTCAGTTTCTCTGTATGATTCCTTGGATGACACCGGTGGAGACAACAGAAGGAAGGATGCAGCAGGATCACTGGACAGAGGTAACAAACACACAGGGACAAGTAAGGACGAGGGAAGGTAAAGATGATGATTATATAAATCTAAATTAAATCTTACAGAGGAAAACGTCATATGAAGGTGGATGGATGACGCCAAAGATCAGGCTTTGTTTCTTCCATCTTACATGTAGAGAGTTTTAGGCTGCAGGAGGACTTTGGTTAAGGTCAGGGAAGATTTCTTTTTATTATTTTTTCCATTTAATATTTTTTTTTTTTTTTTTTGCTTGCTTAAATATGATGTCAGCGAACACGTTGCAGATACAGTCAGTATTAAAATTTTGCAGCACTGATGATTTGTGTCCTTACACAGCATAAGCCAGGTTGAATTTTCTTTGCCTTGGCCTCAGTCTTGCTCCAACAACAATAATAAAAATCATTCCAAAAACATTTCAGCCATCTAATCAGAATGTAAGCTATCGTTTCCTGTTTCCTCCTACGAGCAGAAAACTGTTTCTCACCATAAATCTCTCAGCTTCCAATCATTTCTTATCAGAGAAATCCAAAGGGGACTTCATGATTCATTGCAGTTTCCCCCACAAGATCATTTAGCTGCCTTTTGATGCAGAGTGCACTGAGTTTATTTTGTGCACAGGCCAGTCGTATGTGCAGAGTGGAGGCTCGGAGATGGAGGCTCTCCATGAGGCCTACAGACAGATCCATGTTGTGGAAGAAGCAGATGGCCACGATCACCATTACTCATCTTTGGAAGGTAGGAGCAGGACCAACAGACCCGTGTCTCCATCCTCCCCTCCTCATCACGCCAGACAGTCTCTTCAGCCTGCTTCTACCAATGAGTCAGGTCAGACACTACCATCATGCAAACAGTATTGTCTGAAGGGATGATGCATCCACAGTACAAAACCAGTCATTTACTGCTGTCAGTCTCCCACAATCCTTCATGCTCCAATAAATTCCTTATTGATACATTCAGGCAGTCACTCAAGCCCCCAGGACTGAAGTGTGTTGAGTAATAGTTTTGTGTGTGTGTATCTAGAGCTGCCCACTGCAGAAGAGCTGATGAGACCAATCCGGCCAGACGAGGACCATGTCAGAGGCTTCACCCTCCAGTCTGTCAGGTTGGGACTGCAAAATCTTACTTAGAATGAATTATCAAGTATTTGCAGACATATGGAGCACACATACTATGAACTAACACCATAGGACTGCCTACAGGACCACCAGTGTACATCATCTCATTAGAGTCTCATTACTAAAGGTTCTCTTACCATAAAGGCGTTTTCATTTATTAAAGAGACAGTCCACACCTGGACAGTTGTACAGATAGCTGAAAGTGTGTATACAGAAGTTTTAGTGTCCTTTTCTGATTACAGTGCTCTAGATCATCACGGCCAAGACAAGAGAAGGACTTCCCCAGATCTGACTTCTTCAGAGCCACAACTGACGCGGACCGGAAGGGCTGACCCCGCTGCAGGGATGAAGGGAGCCAGCGGATTGACCCGGCACCCGTCCGGCTCCCCAGAGCCTCCCAACCTCAACCTGACATGGAGCATCAGACAGGAAGTTGAGAGGCTGATGCAGGATCAGAACAAGTGTTATTCTCACACATCCTCTCAGGCTGGCAAAGTAAAGAAACAAGTGGTGAGGCAAACTATAATGATGTTCTGTCAAGAGCATCATTTTGTTCCTTGTATTTTTTTTAAAACATTATTGTTTAACAATGACGAATGACATACATTTTCCCCCAGGCCTCCCATGGCTCCACCGTCTCTCATCCCTCTTCATCCTCAATGAGGAAACCCAGTGTGGCTCCTGTGAGAGGCAGGAGAGTGGAGGGAAGAACAGCACTGTCTTCCAGGTCGTCAGGGCTCAGTAGAGCTGCTGCTGCTGCTGCTGCCAAACCCCAGTCTTCTGTTTCCCATCCTCTGCAGCATCCACAAGAAAGAGCCAAATTCAGAAAGAGCCAAGAAAAAGACGACCGTACAGGTCATTAGCTGCAGTCACACACAAAACATCAAGCCATTAAACATCACGGATAATTGAAGATTAAGGCCTGGTCTCTCTGATACTGCTGTAAATTGTGCCTTGGCATGGAGGTGTGGAATCAGTGTGTCATGTTTTGGAGCTGTGTGTTTGATGTGTCTTTTATGTTTTTTTTTTTTGATTAGCAGAGCCAGGTCTGAGGGTGAGCAGTGAACTGGTGGCGTCTGTTCAGTCCCTGGTGGCTGTCATCCAACAGCAGATAGACACCAGCAGTCACCAGGATGCTGCAGACGCACACAATGTCAGAAGTCCTCAAGGAACCAGACTGATGCATCATCCTCCAAAAGACAATGTAAGGACACGCTTGTTCTCCAGTGTTGCTGTGCTAGTTAGCCCCTCTGGGTGGTTGGGGCGTAAGTGGATGGAATATGTGAACGCCTGTGCAGGTTAACAGTGAATAACACTTCATCGATGACAGTTTGGCCTTTACAAACTCTGTCATGCTTGTTTTGATTCTCCAAAATTGAGTTCAGTGCTGATGTATGCTACTTGCAGAAGGAGGAGGACTGCAGTCTGGTGGAGGAACTGAGAGTCCAGCTGGCTCAGAAACAGAGGGAGCTGCAGGCGATGAAGGAAGGAGCAGAAGAGCTCAACTCACTCCGACAGCAGAACTACCTGCTGCAAAGCAAGGTGCACAAACACACTGACTGGACTCTTCAATTAGCCTTTGGCTGGATTAGTAACATGTATTTTATCTACATGCAACACTGTGCTGTGTAGCTGTGTTGTTTGTAGATAAAATACGTTGTTTCATATTTGTAGATTGTCAGTTTCGAAGGACTCGGAGTTAGACACAAAACAAATGTGTGGACATCTGTTGTAGCAACAGTGACACTAATGCATGAGCTGTGTTTGATCACTCCTCAGCTGCGAAGTGCAGAAGAAGCCAGTCAGAGGAAAAGATGGGCCGAGGCCACTGACTCCACCGTAGAGGAGAAGCTCCAACAGATGGACAAAGAAATGAACGAGCAGGAGGTGCTCATAAAAGGTTACCAGCAGGTTTGTTTCATATTTATCTCTGAGTGTGTTTTTAGTTGTCTATCGTAAATCCAAGCTCTAAACTTAGAGAGGGCTTGAAGAAATGTTCTTACTTTGTTGTCATTCTGGTTTCCTCTGGTTTGGATGCTATTGAACCGCAGTAAAACTCTGGTTATTTTACAGGAGAACGAGAAGCTGTATTTGCAGATGAAGGCTCAGCAGGCCAGCAGCAAAGCCAACGAGGAGGCCATGTTTAATGAAAACCAGAGGCTGCTGAATGAGCTGTCTCTCACAAGGTGAGTCCAGCAGAGGTGTGTCTATCACAGCTGTGGCCTATTTGTGAATGCATTATTACTTTTGCATGTATTACAGATAGAAGTGGCCATTTAAAATGAACGTTGGCCTACTAATGAAACCATGTCTTTTCAGAAATATGTTGTTTGGTGTTTGTGTTCTTTGTGACATTTTCCATCTTTCCCAGGGAGCAGTTGAGGAAACCCTCGAGGCCTGTGGGAAATGTCTGCTTAATGGATCACACTCAACGTATTACTGACTTGTTAGCTCAAATAAATTCATTTCAGGCAAGTACAGCAATCACTGAAATACTGTTAGACTAAGTTTTGTTTCAGCCCAAATCACTTACCAAGCTTCTGTGTGCAGAGGAACGAGGCCAAGCTGTCTGAGGAAATTCACAGACTGAAGCAAGAAAAGCAGTCTCTGGATGTAGACCTGCAGCTAATGAAGAAAGAGAGAGACCTGGCTAAAGCTCAGGCCGTGTCTTCCCCAGGTAAAAGTGGATCCAAAGCGGTGCTGGTGGTGGAGTTTAAACCTTTGAAAACCTGGATATTAAAGGATTAGATAGAGCTATTTTTACAGGACCTTTATACTGTTTACATGAGTGATCTTTGGATTTACTGGCCGTGTGTATCCTTTCTGAATGTGTCAGGTGACGGGTGTTTCGAGGTGCGTGTGTTGGAGGACAAGCATAGAGAGGAAGTGGACACCCTGAAGAAGAGGCTGCAGTGGTTCGCTGAGAACCAGGAGCTGCTGGACAGAGATGCTGGCAGACTGAAGGCTGCGACAGCCGAGATCCACCAGCTCAAAGAGCAGGTAAGGCTCCCCTGTCGCCGTCTGATTATATACTAATTCTCATCATAATCCTTAATTAATTCAACAAAGCTTTATTGGCATGACAGATAAACTTTTTTTTATTGATCCCTCAGACAAAGCACACAGTTAAAGAAATAGAAAATTAAATAAACATGTACAGAAAAAACCTTATACACACAAAGAAGTATAGAAGACAGAACAGAAACATAAATTGCCAATGTATTAGAGAGTAACAATTAACAAACAACTAGCAAGAATGTGCAAATATCCACAATCATATTAAATAGGATGACGTAATCAAAACGTCCTTCATTTTAAATTACATTTATTTCTTTTGTCTGTTGACTTTTTCTAGCTAAATAAACCACTCATGCAAAAAGGTTCCTCTGAAGTCTTCCTGCCCTTTAATAAAACCTGACTCCCCACCGTTATGCCTGTCTGGATCTATAAATCTGAGGCTCAGTCATCGTGTATGTACAGTGTAGGTAAAAAAAACAATCATCTGAACCATAGGGCTCAAGGACAAGTTGTGGTTTTTGCTGTTTTCTCACACACGGATGAAAAGAATGACATATTCATCAAAAACATCATGGATTTAAAGAGCAGCTTGACACCCAATGTTGTTTTGAACGTGTTCTGTCTCAGCTATAATCATTATGTCAGTCTACACTGGCAACACTACAGCATACGTAGCATGCCTTCAGTCACTCCATCTCTGGTCCAAGTGAGAGTCATACATGTAACTATGGTTCTGTTAATTGTGGATGACTGTTGAGGGACTTCCTCTGTGGTGATCAGAAAGTATTAAGTAAAACTCTCTGCACCACTGAGGTGTAGTTTCTGTTTTTATAGGTGTTGAAAAATTATTAAATTTAATCTGGAAAAAGAATCTGCTGTTCCAAAGAACACTATAGAGCAGAACCAGAAATACCAGACCGTATAATAAACCGGGAGAATTTACTAACTCATAAAAGTGGATCTAGTGTTAAATTACTCTTCAGGTTTGTCCAGTGTGACATGAATTTTCTGTGCCACATTAAAATCAACACAGAAAACAAAGTGAAGAGGTGTTTTGCTGGGCAGTGGCGTCCTACAGAGAGCTGGACTGTGAGGTGTTAAAGAGCTTTTTTGGGAGGAAGATGCATCAGCAGGGCCAAAGTGAAAAATGACCACAGCTTTGTCAGTTTGGTGTTTTAAATCTCAGGAGTCCCCAAAGCAGAATTTACATCCTAAATTCATAGTTTTATTCAGCTTTTCTAGACATAAAGGAAGTTAAAAACACTTTTGTGGGAGCTGAACATTAACATTTAGTGTGCCTGCAGCGTGAAGACATCAACTTGTGGTGCTGCAGCTGCTGAACAAACTGAGACCTTATGGCGTCAGAAAGTGTGCTGTAAGCTGGCGACAGTTTAACAGCTTAATGTTCCTCACTGTGGTGGAAATGACAGGTGTTCTTCATTTCAGGTAGAAAAACTGAACATGGATGTGGGCAGAAGAAGCAAGGAGCAGCAGAGAAAGGCCAAAGAGAAAATGGTGGACATTAAGAGGGCGCAGGACCTGGAGCGACAGGTTTCTCTCACAAACACACATACTGACTACTTGGACTTGTTGCACGCCCTCTTCCTCCTTCAGTTTGTCTCTCCATGCTGTCTCTACCAGGTGAAGGAGCTGGAGCAGATAATAAGATGTAGAAACCCAAACTCCCTGCCGGCTCTGATCTACGCTGCAGCCACAGCTGACGCTCAAGACGGTGTGGACGCTGCCAAGACGTCCCCACCCAGCAGAGTCAACGCCCTGCTGGAGCGCAGGATTCAGCGCCTGGAGGCCGAGCTGGAGAGTCACGATGAGGAGGCCAAGCGCAGCCTTCGCGCCATGGAGCAACAGTTCCACAGGCTCAAGGTACAACTAAAGCCAACAGAGCAATTTGTCACTCCAATATTCCACATTTGACAGCATGTTCTCTTTGAATACTCAAAATTAGGGCTTTTTCTGAATGTAGCTTTTAGTGATTGAGGGATGTGAAATCATGTGTGCACCGTTTAGCTCCGCTATGAGCAGCAGATCTCAGAGCTGGAGCAGCAGGTGGAAGCAGCCAGCTCGGTAGCTGGGACCGAACCACCGACGGCACGGGTTCAGACCCTGGAGGAGGAGCTGCAGCGTGTGAAGGAAACCCACCAGGAGAGAGAAAAATCCCTCCAGGACAAGATCGAGTCTCTCCAGCAGCAGCTCAAACACAAGGTCGGTGCAGGAGCTCCACAGGTCATTAACATGTAACATCACCGGTCTCTAGCATCACTATGAGCTCTAGCATACTGTGACAGAACAAAAGGTGCATTAATGAACACAATCTTTGCTCTGGACGTTTGAAACGTGATTAAACAAAGCCAGAGGAAACCCACTTTCCTGTACAAACTGAGCTAAACCCCTCCCCATGCAGGCCCAGCCGAGTCCAGGCCGACACCAGCGTCAAGCTGAGGAAGCGATTGGCACACGGATAGAGCGGCTGAACCAAGAAGTCGCCACTAAGACACGAACCATTCAGGAGCTGAGCCGCACTGTGGAGAGGCTGCAGAAGGAGAGGAGGAACATGCTGTGCGCCCCCAGCCCACGAGCAGAAACCCGTTCTACGGAGTCCAAGCGGCCACCAGGTCCGGCCAAAACACTCGGCTCTGCCTCTGCAGGAGAGACGTGTGGGGGGGAGGACATGTTTCCTGCTGCTCACTATGAAAAGACCTACCAGCCCACTGTGTTTACAGGTACGGATCTCTGCTCTGCGTGCTTAGATTTATACTAGAATACGTTGTAGGTGACTTAATATCCAAAAAGAAGACGGAATAACGTATTATCATATCCAAGTTTATCTCCTCTTTCGCCTGAGTTGGATGTAATTCAAGATATTTATATTTGCAAATTCGATACAAACATTTGATCATAAGTTCCCTGTGTTAATCTACCGGTTCGGCTTGTTGAGATTCTTTAAAACTAACTATTTTTCTTAAAAATTCTACATTTAGGTTTTTGTAGGATACAAACTGACTAAGTTGTATTAGAGACTGCATCATGGGAAGGAGTCTGCGTGTCTTATTTCTGGTAGTTCTGAGCAGAGCTTTAGCTTTTGTTTAGCTTGTTTACGGGGAACTGACAGCAGAGCTCCAGTCTGTTATGAGAGTGATGCCTGATGGGGAAAGGCACAAAGAAAAGGCTGCAAATCACACATTATGTGTTTAGTATGTAGCTGCAACAGATAAATAATTTAATCGATTGACAGAAAACGAATCGGCAACTAGATTATTAGTCCTTTTTCAAACAAAAATGTTAAAAAAATGATTCTAATATGAAACTGTACTCCCTTTCTTGGTTTTGAATTATAATGAATTGAATATAATTGGGGTTTTGGACTGTTTGTCAGACAAACAAGACATTTTGATAAGGTCACTCTGGGCTCTTGTGATTCGTAACGTGTTGTAGACCAAACAGATTAATTTACAAAATAATGTTAGACTGAAGAACTCCCAGCAAAAAGGTATTTTAATGTGCTGCTGAAGGAGCCTCGTCTTGTGACAGTTATAGCTGAAGGCATCAGCGAGCGTTTGAATATTCCATTTTATTGGTGCATGTTTTGGCAGGCAGTCACATCTCAGAGGTTCTGCAGGAGAACGAGGCCCTGCGGCAGAATGTGGAGCTGCTGACGCTGCAGAGTGAGCAGGATAAGGAGGCATTAAAGGCGGACGCTGTACAGGCCAAGGAGGAGCTGCTCCGGTGTGTGAATTCATTTACATGAGCTTCCAACACTTCCTGCAGAGCATGGCTGTGATCAAATAACCACATTTTATGTGACCTGTTAGGCTAAAGGAGCACTCTGCAGAGCAGCTGTCCTCCCTGAAAGCAGAACACCTCAGGGTGCTGGACCAGCTGCAGGCCACCCACGCTCTGGAACATTCCTCCTCAAAGGTGGCAGAACTGGCCAACAAGCTCGACACTCAGGAGGTACCTGCCCCTCTAACCAAGCAGTGTCATGTCAGCAAGAAGTCCTGGAAGTGATGCTGTTGCTTTAATCTCCACATTTACCTGCAGATAATGGTGAAACATTTGCAAGAGCAGCTGAAAGAGCTGCAGGGAGCCAAAGGGGCGCTGGCAATATCCAGGACCAGAGAGGAGGCTCTGCAGAAGCAGGTGGTGCTTCAGTTCTGATGGGTTAAATATTTTTCAACAGTTTATATAATAGAAATAGATAATATAATAGAAAGACTCCTAGCTTACTTCTGGGCCATTCACACCTGTAGCTGAATGAGTTTACCATGAAATATGCTGGATTATCACATTCCATTTAAACCAAGAAGTGAATTATTTCTCCAGTCTAACTTTAACACCAGGACACTGCTTCCTCCTTGTGTTTAGCTGACCAGACTACTGAAGGAGCTGAAGGAATCTAAAGACGCTCAGAACCCAGAGGTGAAACTCATATGCAGCCTGGAGAAGAAGATCCTCAACATGGAGCTCCGACACCAGCACAGAGAGAAAGAGCTGCAGCAGGTACGGATGGTGGCACAGTGTCGAGCTGGAGACGATGCTTCCTGCTTCATGAACAATCTTTTTTGAGGTGCTTTTTTTTTTGGCCATTTTGCAGCTGTTGCTCTCTTGAGTCACACAGAGGCCTTTTTCCACTGCAGTAACTTATGGATCCATAACCTGAACCTGTAGGTTCCTCTCTATTATAAGCCACATAATAGAAAAAAAACAAACTTAGGTTCTGCACCACTTCTAAATATGGGGAGTGCAGTGAAAACTAAATCTGTGACAGTGGCTACAGCTTCAGGTATGGGTCTTTAAGTTCCTGTAGTGGAAAAAAACTGAAATGTTGATGTGTCAGGAGGCATAGATGACGAGATGCAGTGTGCAATATCAAAGGTGTCTAGTATGAGGTGAGAGAGTGGCTCAGTGACCTCAGTAGCTGTCCACCCCCCTCCTGCAGGTGATCGGTGGGTCGTGGCAGACGTCAGACGCTGATCAGCAGCCAGAGGTGGAGCGCTGGAAACGTCTCGCTCAGGACAAGAGCAGAGAGCTGGAGGCCTTCCGCCTGGAGCTGGACTCCATCCTGGACATCCTGAGACATCTCCAAAGACAGGGAGTCGTCCTTGCCCCTCCTGACCCCCCCACCCAGAGGAGCTAAGGCACGCTCACGGTTTGACCGACACGTGTCAGTGAAAACTGATACTGACCATTGTGTACTAAGGCCTCCAGGTCCTCATCAACAGTACTGAATGTTAACACATCCAAACAGAAAAAAGGCTAGAATATACTTTGGTGAGAGTTTTAATTGGATTCAGAGACAGAAACATTTAAAGCCACACATCTGTTGACAAAAAGTCTTTATGTACATATTGTGCCTGTTTCTTATTTGTGTGTATATTTTGTAGCTACTTTCTCATTTTAATTTAAAGCACTGTAACTTATTTAAGATGTAGTAAAAATAAATGTTCTTGTCCAAGATATATTGTACCCAGAGGCTCAATTAATAACCAGAAGAAGTCTGAAGTCCTGCTAACAGCCTCTTAAAGCTACAGTTAATGAACTCCACATCCAACAAGTGAAGAAAAAATAACATCCTGACAACTTTTCTATGCTTAGTGCCTCATCAGAAGTCAGAATGCAGGCGGATCTGCCTGTTAACACATCTGTTGTTCAGTTATCTTTTGTGCAACGTTGACATTTTAACCTGTGACAAGAGAAACGCTCTTGAGGTCTGATGTGGTTCAGTCATTCTCTGCTGTTTAAAAGACACTTGAATACCACCAGTGTCCTTGAGGCCTGGAGGGTGAACGACACAGAGGATTAAGACGACCACATGATGATCCACAGCAGTAGCATATTTAACAGGAGATTAAATCCAATAATTGGTTTGGCAAACCGGACAAAGGCAGCAGACTAAAACAGTCCCTCAGAAACCACGGGATTATGTCAATACAATCCATCAAATACTCTACAGACTGAAAAACTACTGGCAGTTCAAGGGCATGATGAGGCTGATTTATTTATGCACATGTTCTTTTATATTAGTAAACTGGGTATGCTTTACATTCAAATGACGTTTAGAAAAACACAGATATCATGTGGACAGTTGGGATGAATCTCATCACGCAGCCTGACTAGCAAACCGCCAGCTAAAACATTAACCACATGTTCAAGTCAAAACAGCACAGTGTTCATTTTGGTCCCATTTAGAGTAAAACAGACGAGAACTTGCCTCCCTAATCTACCCCTCGCTCTTCCTTCTCTCTTCTCTTATGGTTAAAAAAAACAAAACAGCCAAGATGCTAAACTCGTAGCTTCAAACCAGTAATCCATTTTCAGCTTGACAGCTGATTAAATGTCAGGTTTTTGCCCCCAAGTGGCCTCAAAATCAGTTATTGCTGGTTTAAGTTAATGAAAAGTCTTGTGTACACCAAAGATGTTCTGATAACCAAAGTTAAACTGATCATCTATAGACATTTACCACATTTTAACAAGACTAACACAGATCACTGATCGGTAACTTCAAGTGTCTTTGCTGCACATGTTCAGTCTTCTGGGGCTCAGTTTATATAATAACATCTGCCTTCTGTCCTTTAGGCCGTCAGGCAGAGTCCAAGCAAAAGGAACAACTAGCAAAACATCACTCTTTCCACGAGTGATAGAATAGTAACCCTCTGTTCTCCTGTATACACACTGCAGAGTGGAACTCAGCTGTGCTACAGTTATTTACACTTTCAGTCACACAGCACCAAGAGGGGCAGGGCAGGAAGTATAATCTATACACAGAGGAAGATGTTCCACCTGTCTAGCTGACTGTGATGGGAGAAGGCTGAGCAAGGAAACCTGACACCTCCAGAGTGTCTGTTTTCTTCCTGAAGTGTTGGGAAAAGACTCCAGATATGTTTTCCAGATAATACATGACTTCACATTTATAGTAGAACACATTTTGTTGTTCCATCTTGTTTGAATATTTCAAACAGTGAATATTTCAATGTCCGGTGGCGATGAGCACATCCACTGTCCACTGTCCAGGCCTACGTGAAATCATTGTGGTCGTTACTGTTCCTGCCGCTCTGATCCCGCCCCTCCAGAATGATTGGCAGCTCTGGCTCTCCCAGCAGGTCGACCTCCTCCACAGCTGAGCTCTGATCAGCGCTCACACAGTTGGGAATGTCAAAGTGGGCCAGCAGGATGGCTTCTTTCTCCGTCCTCTTAGCCGTCACTGCTAGCTCCTGCAGGAGCGTACCGTCCCCCGCCTCCATACTGTCCCCGGGCCTCCTGAGGCAGACTCCTGATGCTCCTCCACCCAGGCTGCCTGCTGTGGTCCACGGGGCTCTGGAGCTCACCTGACCCTCTTTGGCCATATAGCACTGGAAGAGAGAGCAGGACGAGTCCAGACCACAAGGGTGGGGAGGAGGGGCTCCGTTGTTGAGGTTGGCGTCCATGTAGCCAATCAAACGGATCTCACACGGCTGACCACTGCTGCTGAGATGAAGGGAAAAGACAGAGAAATAAAGAGAGAGAGGATCCAGTGAGCCTTCATACTAACAAGGTATCAAATGTTAGAACTGTGTAGTAATATGTAAGGAGCCGGTCACAGTGATGGAGCTCCAGAGAATTATCTGAATCTGCAGCTCGCCTCGGCTTCACAGTGAGTTTAGTTTCATTGTTTATGTGAGCAGGCAGCTGTTCTCAGTGAAAACACTCTACTAACCCACTGCACACTGTCTGCTGTCCCTCAGGAGTTGCTGTGTGTAAGAAGTCAACGTTTCCAGGTCTAAAAAAAAAATGAAACCAATGCAGAAGAGGCTTAAACCTGCATTGTTTCCAGCAGGGGGCGACTTCAGGGGCTGTAAAAAGAAGTCTGACCGTTTAGACGTCTGTGAGAATAAGAGCCTACCTCTCACTTGAGTTATTACCTCAGTAGACATTCTCCTAATGAGTTTATTGTCTCAATTGCAAGTTTCAGGTCTTCAATAAAGCATGATGCAGCCACCAGCATATGCTTTTTCAGCCAAACCACAGGACAGCATCCACAATGCAAACAACAGAGCTAAAAGAGCAGGATTATTGGACTTAAATGAACTAGGTGGACACAAACATGACCTAAAATGAACGATAATGTTGCCCTTTAACTGCTGGACGAGTAAATAAGCCAACGGGTTCACAGCATAATTTAATATTGTTCAGACGTTGCAGTCGAGTTGATTCTTCTCATCATTTCTGATGATGTTAATGTACAATGTTGAATTAAAGCGTGGGTGGCTTCCCCTTCCTTTCATTGACAACCAGTGTACACTGATGCATCTTGTCTATGAGTGGATCAGAGTTTCACCAAAGGACAGACCAGCAGGCAGAGCTCTGATAACCAGAGCTCTGGGCCGTTCTAATAGTCCAACATGCTGCTATTTTCTACATTCACAGCCCCACACAGCAGCTACAGCGTCACTGAGTTTGGTGCTGCTGACCGTATGAGCCCAGTCAGTGGACATGTATGTAACATGTAAAGGATAAGGAGTGGTAAAAGGACACTGTGTTTACACTACTCACAAAAAGTTAGGGATATTCGACTTTCAGGTGAAATATATGGAAAATGTAAAAAGTGAATGCTACAGTGATATTATATGATGAAAGTAGGACATTTAAGTAGAAGCATGCACTGGTGATTTTATTCATCTTAAACAATTTATTGAAAGAAAATCTACCAACAGTGGTAGGTATACCACAACAAAACATTTTCAGTGTCTCAGTAAATTGGGATGTGGCCAAAGGACGTCCACTCCTCTCCTTTCTGTGACTCTTCCAGTCTCTGTATCACTGTTCCAACCTCCTGATGACACTCTGTGACCCTCTAAGCTCAGTGAACACCTCCTGTTTGAAGAATATCAATATCCCTAACTTTGTGTATGTCTGGGCATATACACAGAGGACAGATTTCCTAGTAAACTCCCTATTTTTGGCTTGGTGGCTAAAATTAATGAACAGTGGATCTTTGATACTTAGAAATCACTCAAACTATAAGATAGAGGGATTAGAAGTGGATGTGGAGTTGCACAGACTGTGTGAGAATGATACCTCTCCACCATGGACTAAAAACACCAGCAGAATTACTAAGAGAACATTTCTGCCCTCCAATAATGTGGACAGTTATCCACACCTTCGTCACTAGTCGATTAGAATACTGCTATTCCTGACTCTGGTATTAATAAAAAAGAAAATCCCCCTCCGGCTTCCAGCTCATCAAAAGAGCACATTTCACCAATCCTGACATCTCACATTGACGTTCTGCTGCTTTTAGAATAGATTTTCAGATTGTGTTGATCACTTATGAAGCCTGGAGAGAGACTGACTTGCCTGAGCAGATCAGGGCTGCACTCTGTCTCATCCTTTAAAAACCCACTTTTTATATTAAAAAAAACTGTTTTTCTGTGTTTCCTTTAATCTTTTATGACATTTTAGTTCACTTTACTCTCTTTTTCTTAGCGTGTGTCAATTTTATGGCTTTTAGTTTACCTAGTTTTAGTTTATCATCATTACTGTCGATGCTATCGGCTGGCCTGCACTACCATCCAGACAGAGCCCCCCATCGGACACGGACATGGAAAAGTGCAAAAGGAAAAGGCAGAGAGCAACAAATCTCCACAAGGAGAGAGCAGACTTTGTCCACTGCCTCAGGAGCCTGGATCTGATCTGATGCTCTGATAACCTCACATCCTGACACAGCAGGGGAAGGACTGGGGAGGGCGGGGTCAGAGACACAGAAAGCTAACAACCAGGCCTTAAGCCCTGATTGTGGATGACTTTGCTGTGAAGGTGTAAGAGGTATAAGCATCAAGAATACCAAAATACACAGAAGGAATCCCACAGATTCTGTGGACGTCAGTGCAGTGCACACAGGGGCTGATGAAACAGTGATCAGAGGTACTGAAACAGCCAACAGGCTCAGCACCTTGAATACTGAAGTGAAATCAGTCAGGAGGAGCTGTTACAGCAGATTGTTGAGACTGAACATCTGGCTTTCAACTGCAACATTCAGTGCATTTTAATGGCGATTTTAACTTTTTTTCCGGAAGCACAAACATCTTTTTCAGAGCAGATGGATTTTTGCCTCAAAAAGTCAGAGTGACATGTTTCAGCTCAAACCTATTATACTCCCTGTGCCCCCTCCTGCTCCCTCTGCCAAGGACAGGAGACAAGAGGAGTCGAAGCAAAAGACAGAAAACTCTTGGTGATTTTCTTTTTTTCTTCTGGAAAGCAGAAAGCAGCACAAGGACGTCACACTCGTGAATGTTTCCAAGACTAGCCACCACACAGAGTCCCACTAGCTTCCTCTAACTCTGTCCTGATGGGCAACAGGAGCTCATCAAATTCGACTTATCTGATACTAATTCCCTGCCATAGTTAGTCGGTTTACCTCCAGTACTACAAAGGCAGCTCTGCTGAATATTCCTAGTCTTGCAAGCAAGTCACTTTTAATGATCTTATCACCAACTATAACCTTGATTTTATGCTGTAAACTGAAACGTGGCGGTAAAAGTAACAGTGGATCAGTTCACTCTTATCTGAAAGGAAGGGTTGTGCTGTTGCTGCTGTATTTAATTAAACATTTATTTCAATGTATGCAGTTATCACATTGCAGTTGTTCTCCTTTGAAAAGCTTGGTACTGTTGAAAGACACTACAAAAACCCTGCTATTAACGATTCACAGATCTCCGTGGTCCTCCACAAACTATGCTGACAACCTCACTGAACTGCTTTCTGTTATCTATCTATCACAACTGGTGCTTCTAACATTCACATGTATAATCCCAAAGACAAAACTGCCTGTGGGCCGTTAGAGACGTCTGTCAAGGACACAGACACTCATTATCATTGTCATTAGCAAGGATGTTGATATTTCTAGACAGTTGGCAGGGACACAGGCCTTTCTGACCAGATCAGCTTCTGTCAAAAAGAAGGAATAAAAACAAGCATGCTAGATGTCTTTTCATGAAAACTATGTCCTTGGGAATAAGCTTAACGTCTTAACGGCTGTGAAACACTAAAAGTTACAGACGCCGTAGCAAATGAAAAAGATAAAAACCATCTCTGGCAAACAGAACGCAGCACGGGGAAACAGCCCTGCTGTCACAAGTCAGAAAAGGGAATGAGGAAAATGGAGAAAAGGTCATCTTCAGATTCACTAAAGCATCTTTAAAGCTTTAGATGCTTTAGTGAGCAACTCCAAACTTACTAAGGCCAGAGGAGTGTTTGTCTCCAACATCAACAGAAATAAACAATTCTGGCACCTTGTTCAGCATCATTAAGGAACAACATGTTTAACTCCTGATTTCAAACCTCTCAATAGGTTTTATGACACTGACTTTTTGTAGGTGCGAAAAACCCAAAATATCAGAGTGGATGGAACCAAACCACTGGTGCAACCGAACAGGCGATTCAGTGCCATCAGTACTAAAACACTACAGGATGGAGCGAAGCGTCTCCATTCATCCACCTGCTGTTCGACAGCCTGTCAACCTCCTTTTTTCAGAAATCAACAGCTTGGAAATGGGCTGAAAAGTGTCAATGGCTCACTCCTGTCAGGCTTTTTCCTCTGAGAACTGCAGTTATTAATCCCCTTCAAAGGAAAGGCTGCCTGGACACATCAATACTGAATAATTGCAGACCCACCTCAAATCTCTAAACAATTATGGTGAAAGCTGCTTAGACTCAACTTTTCAGATTTTAGTCTGACTTCAGACAAATCAATGATACTCAGGTGTGTTCTCACATGTGTGAAGTTGAACTTTCATTTCCAACAACAACAACTGGCTTCAACAGAAAACCACAAAAGGCTCCAATTCAGGTTCCCACTGAACTCACACACAAGCCGGCATGCAACAAAATAAAAGCCTTCACAAGCCCCTCAGTCTGCAGGAGGGTCAGCAGGTGGCCTGGTCGTCTCTCCTGGTGTGACCACACTGTGGCTCAGGTGATGAAGCGGCTTCCAGCTAACTGAGTCCAGGCTACTCTGAGCGGTGCCCCTATAGCTAAATAAGTAAATAACTAAATCGTTACTATACATAACTGAAATCTGAATATGGCTGAATATAATAACCCTTTTGTGTTAACTGTTGAAGGAACAATAGTATTCCTATTTAGGCTCTATGCAGATTACAGTTCCAGACTTAATCATCTTAATCAAGAAGAATTATTTTATTATTTTTATACTGTTACATTTTTTTTCTATTGTTGTAGTTAGTTAATAAAAAAGCATTTTTATTGCCTAAAATCTTTGTGCTGTGTTTTACCATAATCATAATCAACTAACTGAAGGCAAAATCACTAAATTATTCAATGATCATGACATTTCAAGTAAAAAGTATCGGTATCTGTGATACTAGCCCTGTATTTACTTGGTATCGGATCGATACCACAATTCCCAGTATCCCACCCCTACCCATCTGTGTGCTCCAGCCAATGAATGACCAGTATCACTCTAATCCTCGATTACAACTTCCGCTTACAGACATGACCTTTCACAATAAAAGGGAATATTTATAACTGAACGTGCTTTTTTTTTTTAGTTATTTATTGCTCAGTACTTGTATTCTGTACGGCGACCTCAAATTTCTATAAAATAGCCTTTTAGCCATTTTAATGATGTATCTTATTCATAACAATACCTTTATCTTAACATGACAGTGGATGGTATATTTTGTATGCTGGTTACAGAAATAAAGACAAAAGGGAAATCAGTGCGTTTGAAAGCTTGAAAGTTTGATTTCAGACTCAGATCTGAGCCTCAAAAGCCGCATTAAGCCAATAACTAATGTAAATGAGTGTGTTATTATTGCAAACAAAATAAGAGGTCTCATGTCTCAGACACAACTTAGAGAAACTCATTCATGGCTTCATTTCCAGCAGTGTGGTCGACTGAAATGCTCTCTGGTCTGGTTTCCCCAAAAAGGCTGTTAGTTCCTGCCAGAGCTCTAATGAGAGAACTGAGCACCTTCCTCTTCTTCTCAAACCTTTCCACTTGCCACTACTTACTTTTAGAATAGATTACAAGTGCTGCTGCTAGTTTATAAATCCCTCAGTAATCTAAATTGGAAGAATATAAACCCAGCGGGGCCCTTAGAGCTCCTCTGGTAGAACCAAACATGGGGAAGCTGCTTTTAGCTACAATGCTGCACACACCAGGCACCAACTTCCTCTTGAGAAAATCTGTAAAAGAATCTAAAAACATACTTGTGTTGTGTCCTCTGTTGCATTTGGGGAAACTTACAACTACTGCTACTGTAACTGTATTTTATAACTTTATTAATATCTAAAAAAAAAAGCTGTTTTATTCTATCTTGCATGAACTGTAACCAAAAACAGAAGACAGATATTGTGTTATTGTAAAAAGGTGGGAACATAATTCCCTGTATGAGAGGTAACTCAGGCTGACAAGCTTAGTAATGATGTTAATGGAGTTAGACTAAGACCTGGGAGGGGGAGAGGTGCTGTGAGAAGGGTACAGATCTCTGAGATCGGATCACATTCAAAATGACTTCTTTTATTCTGTTTCTATTGCTTTTATTTCATGTCATTCTTGTGTTTTTTCTTTGCCTCTGTAAAGCACTCTGAACAGCCTTTGTGTTTAAGACTGGGCTGAACAAGAGAGTTCACTGTGTATAAATAAAGGTTTCAATCAATCAGTCAAAATCACAAGATGATAAAACACAGAAAATCCTTTGCAATATACAGAAAAGTCTCTTTATGTCCCCCTGGTCTCTAGAAATCCTTCAACTTGAGAAGAAAGACATCTTTACTAATGAGGGGATCACATGACACTTGTTTCAAAGATACCAGTTAGAAATTAAAACCAAAAACCACAATTCCATATTTGCATTTTGTGTTATTGGTATAAGTGACGTAAAAAAAAGGCACAACTGAGTAGATTTTCAGTCTCTGTTGGTTTCTAGATGCATTTAGAATTGAAATGAACTCCTTAGATGTGTGCAGTTTAAAACAGAATTCATAATGGGCTCTCAGAGGCTGCTTAGTGTTACTCCACTGTTCTCTGTGCTCAGGTGTGTTTGTGGTACCAGTGAAGCAGGAGGCATTGAGCTGAGCTGAGCTGAGCTGAGCTGCAGTGACTCACTCTGGATGTGGAGCTCCAGTCTTGGTCAGGAGGGTTAGCAGAAAAAACATGAAGATGACAAAGACGGCCAGGCCCACCCAGAAGCCGATCACTATAGAGTCTGCAAAATAAAATAAAATAAAATAAAATAAAACAGGGTTCAGCACATGATGAATGTTGACAGTGATGAGTAATCCCCTCAGTACTGCAGGGCATGTTAACAAATACTTTACTTGTGTCATCTTTTTGCTCAAAGCCTGATAAAGTCTTTATTATTATTATTATTATCTGATGAGATGACAGAGATCTTTTCAGTGCAGTTTAACGGTGAGGTAATAATCAGAAGCTACTCACAGCGATGCGCCTTGAGTCCTTCAAAAGACACCGGCTCCTCGTCGTCATAGTATTCATATCTCCATTCATAGTCCGCGGATGGAGACGCGCTGGTGCCGTTAAGCCCGTCGGCCCCTGACATCTCTGGGGGAGACAGACAGAGGGAGAGAGAGAGAGAGAGACTGACTGAGCTGCAGACGGTCTCCTGCCTGCCTGCCTGCCTGCCTGCCTGCCAGGCTCAAATCTCATGAATCATCTCAGTGCGTAATGGCACACAGTTCTCAGGGAGGATCGGAGCGCTGAGACGCACTGAGCATCACACACGCTGCGCTCTGGGGGCTGCTGCCCTCCCTGTCTAGTAGCAGTCTACCTCCTCTCCTCCTCCCACCCCCGTGACGGGAAGCTCACAGGGGGCTTTTTTCTTTTTTCTTTTTTTTTTTCTTCAAAGGCAGAAAAACAAAGACAAAGTAGAGAAATAAACTGAAGATACACGCCAGTGATTAAATCTGGCTTTTCCAATCCAAGACAGAGTAAAAGCAGGCTATATGAGGGGGGATAAAGCAGACCCTGCTCTCTCTGCCTCCCTATTGTCTTAGATTTACATATTCTGTCAGACATTATACTGTTGTAATGGCTTAAAAACCTTCCAGAGCCACTTACAGACATAAACATAATATACGGCACAGTGTTTGAATAGCTACTCCTCTGTTTTATTGTTGGTCTTTATGTTGCACATTATTATGCTGTGACTGTTGGGGTCAAACAGGAAACCATGGGGACTACAAACAAGTTAACCAGGGAACTAAACAACCACGGTGTGTATGGTATAATTATACGATTCATATAAAAGAAATACATGGCAAAACATGAATGGAAGATGATAAGCTCAGTGAATGGCTCTTACAGCTATTCATACTATTCATTATATTATCTGTCATCATTATACTGCTATACATTATATATATATATATATATATATATATATATATATATATATATATATATATATATATATATATGAGAGGAGAAGAACAGAAACTTACCAGGAATCGACAATGCTTTGTTAAATCAAAGTAAATGGAACTGTTAGATAAAATGAAAAACCAACTGGAGAACCTGAAGTTGGATATATCAGTGAGGAACCTTGGTGGTTTAAAGAAAGTATCACCATAACACAATACAGTGGTGTATTCTTGTATTGTCATCTTGGATGTGATTGGATATTTGTGTGTGTGTGTCTTTGATTGTATTGTTTGCTGCCTCCACAGTTGTTACAGACAAAGTATGTGAAGGTCTTTTTTCTTACAATGACATTTCTCTTTCTATGTTTTCTGTGTTGTACTCTGTTTGCAAATGTAGAGATACTGAATTGGGTAGGATGAAGGTGCGCGTCCACGTCACACTCCTCTCCTCTCCTCTGTTTGAAAACTCTTCTCTGAAACATGGTATTTGTATTGGATTGTGGGAAAATTAACCCATTATTGCCAAACTGAAGGAAATGCTTCTCTGTGTAAATACAGTCTGATATTGGAAGTTTGCATCAAAAGACACGATGATCATGTTCTTTTAGTAAATTTCCCTGTCGTAGGACTAATAAAGGAACATCATATCTTAATATGCAAAGGTTAGCATAATGTTGTAAGGTTAAAGTGTTAACAAGTGTTATACGATCACTTTCAGTATTTACTTTTGCTGTTGCTGGAGCTGCTGTTCTATTAAACAGTTTTACTGCCAATATTTATTTCTGTCAATGAGCTCCACACCTTGTCTGTGGCATATATGACCTCATTTTGTATCATTACTATCAGTTTGAAGTTGATTTAAAATGAGTTCATATGAGATGTTTGAATGATATTTTACTTCCAACAGTTATCAGTCGGGGTGCAGCTGATGCCCTCAGCAGTGACAGCTGGTTTGAACATGTGATTTTTGTTTGTTTCACAGCTATTAGCCACTAATGATTTTAGTACAAAGGAACAACAGCCCCCTTTCACTCCAAATATATTACGCTTGATTTAGTTTTATTTTTGGCATAATGGCTTTGTATCATTTAGCCAAATGGAATATTTGTTGCTCTTATGTATAACTGACTAGAAAATCAAACAAAAACGAACTAACTAACCCCTGGTTCACTGATAAATGACCTCTCAGGATGCTCTCTCGTGCTGTACGATGTAGTGACGATGAAGAAAGAAAGAGTTAAGCTGACCTGATAACTGACAAGACGATGTAACACGTGGCTGCGTTTGCAGAGCACGCTCTGCTGCCAGGTGCTGCTGATGTCTGCCACAGGAGCAGAGCCTGCACTCCACCTCACCACAGACGGACCGTCATAGTACGGACTGATCATCCTGTCAGGACTGTAGCCGTCACTGCAGAGATGGTTCAGCCTCAGTGTGGTACCGTGCTCAGCATCCAACCCATTCAGGTACAGCAAACCAATCAGGCGCTCCTGAGGAATAGATACTCGCTCATACTTGTTTTTGATGAGATGACAAGGCTGATATCATTTTCCATATTATCAGATGAATATTTTGCATTCTAGGACACGCCACTTGCTATTTCACTAAATTTGTTATCCTTTAGTAGTGATAAACAGCTTCAGGAAAAGCCCTGCAGAATTTTTCAGTTGCATCCATCAAAGTGAGACAAAATGTGCACACTGTTCCTGTGGAGAATATCATCCGAGTACAGTACAGCCTGACTGTGGACAACACATCTGTTTAGTGTTGCTATGGTGAAATTAGTGAGAGAATCATTGAACTAAAATCCCCTACAAATCAAAGCCTACGCTCTGTGTGCTCTAGGGTTGTTCCCAGCTCTGCTGTTTTCATCAGTTTGTTCAGTTTATTTGTGTAACAGGCTCTAATGCTGCTGCCCTAGCAGATAGCACAGGACACTGAAGTGGCAACACAAGACTGGTAAAACAATATATATACATTACAGTACAGTACCCAAGTTTCCTGAAGAAGTAAAGCCTGATCTGTCCCTTCCTGTGGGCAGCCTCTGCTCCATCCCTCCACCAACTCTACCTGCTGCTCTATAGGATGGAGATGGGATCTGTTGTAGTCCATTCTCTCCTGAACTCCACCACCATCTCCTTCGTCTTGGCCAATGCAGTTAGGCCAGAGCCCCGTGGCCACATGTGACCAGGTCTAAGCCCACACTTTGGCGACTTTACAGACGACATGATCCGAGTTCAGCTGAAATGCAAAGGGCGAAGAGGAAAGGTGTGAGGAAGGTGTGAGGAAGGTGTGAGGAAGGTGCTCTCCCCTGCAGCCACACAAACTGTGGCCTGTGTGCCTGGTAGTCAGTAATCCAACAGGTTGTGGAGAGGTCTACCCACATCTTCTGTAGTTTCTCTTTCAGTGGTGGAGGCTGTGCTGCGCAGAGGATGAGATCACGAAGTGAGCGGAAATGACCAACACAAGGCATTGTGGTATTTTAGGATACAGAAGGTAGAGACAGAGAAGATCAGATATCTTATCCAATGGTGGAATGATGAGCACCTGCTGTATAGACTGCCATAACTGCCTGATAACGTGAGGAACGGATCGCTAATGGAGTGTTATTTTTCTGCTTTCTCTCTTGGAGGCAAACCGATGGAACTCAGACCAGGAGTTAGCAAAGAGGTGTAACACAGGACGGAGCTGCAACACTAGATGTAGCTGCACTGAGGTCACAGGTGGATGAAGCCACACAGGGGATGCAGCACAGGCACACCATTAAGTACCCAACAGGCATCACACTACAGGGAGCTGTCTCTTTCATTTCCTGAGGGCAGGGAGGTTGTGCCAATAACAAGCATGTGACTGACAATAGCAGCTTTCTTCATAAACTATTGCCTGCAGGATTGTTATTAACTCGTGGATTTGACGTCGGGGAAGATATCAGACTGACGTGTTGCACAAGTGAAAGTCCCTGAATTCACATAAGGACGCTGTGAACTGGATGCAAAAGGTGTGAAGGGGACGCAGCAGACACTCACCTCCATGTGGGGAGGGTGAGTGCATGTGTGCGCACCGAGTACATCATGCTAAGTGTGACCACCAGTGAGCGTCGTGCTCCCATGTGAAGGTGAGGATGATTGTGTGTGTGTGTGTGTGTGTGTGTGTGCTATGCCCTGACTAATATGTGCCCCAGTGTTATACAACCATGTAGTTCAAGTGTGTACTTTTTTTTTTTTTATACAGACTGTGCAGCTTTATTCATATGTGTTACCATAATATAATGATTACCAGCTTATTGCTGCGTGTGGTTTTAATTTTGTGTCATTAAAACAGCTTCCTCTTGTTAACCACAGAAAGGAATCTGGACTCTTCAGTTACTCTGTAATTATTCTCCCTTCAGGGCCTCTTGAGGATAAATCTTTCCAAGGTCTTTGATCAGATGCAGCTACTGAGTCAACAATGTGTATCAGGTATTATCTTAACATATATGAAAAGCTTTTACAGCGGTTAAAGTCAAATATGTGAAAAGCTTTTATGGAAAGTTCTTTTTTTTTCTCCGCACATAAACAGAAGCAGTCACTTGCTTAGTTTACACATTATTAACTGCCTTTGTGTTGGACGAAATGAAAGCTCACTTGTAGCTCTACATCACAGGGAAGCTAGAAAAACAACCGCAGACCAAGGCAACACAACTGTATTTTAATGTTAAACAATGTCTCTAATGTTGCATTATGAAATTCAGCAGGAACGCCCTGAATCGATGCGTTCATGTGACAGCTGCATTTGCTTGAAGCTGTGCAGCCTTCAGGCCGATCAGCTGGAGACTAAGAAAATTAAATGTTTATAAATATACGAGCCTGAAGCTTTATCTGACATTATTCACTACTTGCTATATAGTGCACTATATCAACCCTAAAATTACAATTTACTGCTCACTATAAAGTAAAGAAGTGTGTTATAAAAGGAGAAACTAATAAGTGAATGAGGGAGCTTCAGTACAGGATATACTGTTCCCTCACGGACAAACTGCCCACATTTTCAGGCTGGATCTGACAGGCTGAACTCCACAATGTGCTGAAAAGGAAAGGCTTCAGCAGTCTATTACACATGAGCTGTGGAGTGTACATTAGCTGGAGGTCTTCATGAATCCACAGAACTGTTTGTGACCAAGAAAGCAACATTGATTCATCCATCTAAACTGGAGAGCAAGAAAGAAAACCTACCTGGACTGACCTGACAGCAACTGGAGTTCTGAAACTTTTCACAAACTTTTTGGAGAATGTATTTTCATTCTCTTCTGTTAGTTTTCCAAATTGTGATTGTCCCTGCCCCTGCTCAACATTTTCCATCCATCTGGACTACACTGAAACAACAGAGGAGACATGCAGTCATCAAATATAATCAGTAAAATGGGAGTACAGGCTCATGGCTGGAATTATACTTTACCTTAGGTACTAGCAGGAACTTTTGTTGGAGACCATGTCCAGCTTTACCTGACAAGGCAGTAAAAATAACAGACAAACAGCACGAGCAGCAGGAACACCGGCTTTATTTAGACTCGCCAAATCATTGGAGGGCTTCTGTAATTGTGTCTTGAAAAGAAAATTAGCAGTGAGTACATTAAATGGAGCCGCCAGAACATAGTGCCAGTATTCATTATACAGAATTGTTTTTTTACCTTTGTCATAGCAAGAGAGTATTCAGTAATTCCTCCACAACTGTCAGGGGGGGGGGGAGCTTTTGAAAACAGCACTTGAAAGGAACAATGAAAGGCCATAACTGTCCAATATACTGACATACTGTACATCAGTCTAGCCCTTATAAGCACAACACTGTGGATTGCCTTGGAGTGTATACATGAAATATGAACGACACAAGGTCAACAATGGAGAAACAGCATGTAGCATATCAAATAAATTCAATTCAGTTCAATTCAATTTATTTGTATAGCCCAATATCACAACAGTGTCTCATAGTGCTTTACAAAGTTCACTGAAATAAACAAGTGTAAGCGAGCAAACAATCTAATAAAGAGTCCAGCAGTCGATGAGGCCGATGGATCAGTCCGGTGGATCAGTCCGAGGCATCACCTGCCCTTTATGACCCTCCTTCTTCGGGAAGGAAAAACTCAAAAAACCCAGTGGGAAAAGAGAAACCTCCAGGAGCACCACAGTGAAGGAGAGATCCAGCTCCCAAGGACGGACAGGCTGTAGCCTTGGACAGACGCACATCCATTGGCTGGTGGAGAACCACATCAGCGGGACCAGGACCAGGATCCACAGGAACCAGAGAACCACATCAGCAGGACCAGGACCAGGATCCATAGGAACCAGAGAACCACATCAGCAGCATAAATGAAATGACACTCCTCCAAATAAAAAGCCAACCACTGAGAAACCATTATGCAACAGTGATCCAGTTTCCTGTTAGCCGGTGGCGTCTAATACTGTGGCAGACAAGTGTTTTTCTTCCAGTCGACCAGCTCATTTCACTGAAGGTTTAGTCTGTGTTGATCAGTGAAATAAGCTGCTGTCATGAATGAAAGATCTTTTCTCTGGCACAGGGCTGGACGCTACTGGCATCAGAAAAACTGGCTGTAACCTGAGGGCAGACGGCTGGACCTGATGTTGGCTTGCCTTTGTGCGTGATTCAGGATCTGTGATTTGTTTGGAATAAAAGGAAAAACTGAGTCGCAGCTATAATCAGAAGAGTGCCGCCTTTAGAAACTCAAAACAGTAGCTTTTTGCTTTGCCCTGGAGCTCGGTATTCATGATGTTCACTCAACAGGATTAAAAGAAACGAGCTGTGGCACAAACAAGCCCTTGCAGATTTGCTTGTCATCATTAGCTGTAAGCACAGGTGTTAAACTAATGAGCCCTGAAGCTGTAACAACACAGCAACATCAGTCTCGTCAGGATGATGAGTGTCTACTCAGGGTGTCCATGCCTGTTTTCAGAGTGGACGTTAAAAAAAAAACAAAGTGCAGATTTTGATTTCTATGGCTAAAAAAAGGATCTTCAGGATCACCACTTTAAGAGAAACTACGCACTTTTACACTGCACATCAATTGTAGCAGTTCTGACCAAACCCAAGAGTAGAGATAGTATTATCTAGGTTTTACCGATACCAAACAGTTGTGGCACACACACACACAGGGTGGATTAAGCAAAGACACATGGTGGTTGTCACCAGGAAAGTCTACTCAAGGGGGCTGGAAAGGCGGCTTGGATTCAAGAGGAACAATGCAGATTCTGTCCTGCTCTTTACCCTTAGTGGGTCATTGGAGGGGTCATGGGTTCATCTGGTCTATATGAGATTTGTGGACTTGGAGAAGGCTTTGAACGTGTCCCTCGGCAAATATCTCTGCTTTTTGCAGATGATGTGGTTCTGTTGGTTTCCTCAGACGGATTGGTGCGACATCAGCTGTAATGTGGGCGCTGTACCGGCCCGTTGTCCGCCTTAGAGATAAGGTGAGGAGCTTGGACTTGTTTTTGTTGCTAAAATATCGAGTGTGTCTTTCTGGTGATGTCACCTGTGGTCACCAGAGAACGAGTGGATGGTCTGGGAGGAAGTGAAGGGCACAACAGGCAATTGGACTTACTGACTCTCAGCTGAGGTACAGAGCTCTAGATGGGCAACTTCCCTTCTGCTTGCTATCACGAGGCCCAAGGCAAAGACAGACAGCGGCTGGTCCAGGAGGAGGTGCAGTCAGGCCTTGATGAGGCTCACACCACCAAAATAGTAAGTTTGTGACAGCAAGGAGGATGGAAGGTGGCAGTGTGTGCAGGAGAAGAAGCTTTTTTTGGTCTGACGTTTGCAAAGGCCAACATACGTGCTTTGATATGTCTGGTGAGCTGCTGACGTCCCGAGGAATGATGTTGGAGTTACAGTATATTCCAAGAAGCTGCTGCTGCTGCTGGCATCCTGACCAAATGCTGAAGCAGTGTCAAAGCAGGAACCTCCACCCACCTAGGAGGCACACTATAGTCATAAGAGTTGGTGAGGAGCTTCAACCACAGTCAAAGGTATCAGTAGACGTGTCCACTTCCCTAAAACCATTCCACTGGCAGTCCTGAGGCACGACATTGTTCCACTGTTCAGAAACCTTGAGACGGCACCTTACGAAGATCAGAGGCCCAAAGGATAAATAATAATCAGAATGTAGAGCTTACTTTCTATCCATAGAGGTAGGATATTGCTCATTGCTCATTCTGCAGGAGGCATCAGCACTATATCAGAGGCTTCAGATCAGGAGAAGTGATCTGTGGAGTATTGCTGCAGGGGCACACGTTGGGGGGGCTAATCAGCCACGGCTGGGTTGAAGGTGTCTGAAGTTGAAAGAAGTGTCATGTAATATTTAGCTGGTCTTTTGTGAAACAGAAACAGCGCAGGTGTTGGTTTGTTTTTAAAGTGGAGATGTTTTTCTATGCATAAAGAGCAGCTGTGTGCAGAAGAATGAATGAAAACAGCAATACAGTGCAGCGTGATATCACAGTGTTTCCTTCCTCTACCAGCAATGGGACTAGTTTCTAAGTCTATGGGGCAGTAAAACAGGTCTAAGCTTGTGTGTAGTTACTCTTTAAAAGGTAAACTAAAGTCTCTCAGTCCTCTAAAAACTTTAGATTTTAAGACTCTGAAAACTTAGTCTCTCAATCATTGTCAATTTTCATGATTACATCTGATTGGAGTTTAATTTTAAATTCTCCATATTGCATTTTATTTCACTGCAGTGGTTTCAAAAGATAACTCCTATAGCTCCTCTATTTTAAAATCTGAGCACTATTTTTACATCATTTGGGTTTGAAATGACTGGTGGGTACAAAAAGTTTTAGAGTTCGTCCAGTAGATTGCCTCAGAAGCTGCACAAATGCTGCCAGCTGTAATATAATCCTCTGGGGCAACCGTGACAGTCAAAGCACATCCACTAAAAGCGCTCTCTTTTGGCACTGACAGGCTCAGCTTGTTGCTCAAAGTGTCTGACAACAATATGGGAAGAATCTCTACAGAGATGGGCCTGGAAGATCCTTTCTGTTTAACCAGTAAAAGCCCTTAAATTGACAAAAACAGTCATTTTACCAGACAGAATGCAGGAGGTGCTGGTGTACCACGGCTTAAAGCACAGAGTCCATTTGTGTAATGTTTGACTTTGGCATTTTAAAGAGTTAGTTCAGATCCAAAGTAATGTTTTAACCTGTCAGTTCAGATCGAACTAATGCTTTAAAACACTCCTTGTTCTGCAAGTTAATGGCTGTTTTAGTCAATAGAGTCTGGTGGCTTTGAACCAAGCGATTTAATGGCTGATATAAAGTGCAGCCATTATAACTGGTTCACTGCAGCCGGCTGAGGTGATGCACTATTTATACCTACCAATCATTGTAAACAAAAACATGTGAAAATTGAAATAAAATAATAACCTCAAACTTTCCAGCAACTGCATCCATGTAACTGGAACATTAAGATCTTGATTTAGATTTTTTGAAGGTTTTGTCAAGTCTACATAATCTTTCTCAGTGTGTTTTAGTGCTTTTATTTTGCACTCATTCACAATGCTTCAACTCATCGTTTTCATCAAGTCTTTGTTTCGAACACTGACCAAACTGTAAAGAATCTTACTGCACTGGGATTTTGTGATTTTCTATACAGCCCATCAAAGCCTGGCGTGTGTAGTCTGCTGTCAGCATCCATGGTGCATAGAAATCCAATGTTCCTTTACTGACGATCAAAAATGTATAAATTAAAACTGACGCTCTCTCTCTCTCACTCACTCACTCACAGGTGCATACACACACACACATAGTCTTTGCAGGGGGGAGCTGGAGTCAAGGCAGAACTCATCAGCCCTGAAAAGCATGGAGCTCCTCTTCAGTGAAACCCTGCTGCTTCAACAACCTGAAAGAAGACAGAAGACAGAAGACAGAAAAGAAAGTCAAGTGTCAGCATGAGAAAAAGCTTGAAGATTCTTGGAAGGAACTGAATATCCCTTCACTGTGAGGTCCACAGTGCTTAAAACTATAAATAGTGATGATGTACATTTCATAAAATCAAGGAACTAGTAGTAATTGTTATAATCATAGTCTGCTTGTGTCTGATTTTGTTGGAGTGAGTCCAGTGCTATCCTGACTGACTGTTGCCAACGCTCTGACCTAAAAAGTAGTATATTGGAAATATCCTAGAAGATGCACTATTTTCTAATGATTCTAAAAAAACTCAGAAGGTTATATTACACACCCTATTGTCAGCTCTGTAAAGGCAGTCGGACCGCACATGCACACATAGCATTTGGACCCATCTGGCCTGTTCAGGAAATCCTTGAGCATGGATTCATCCACCCGACCCCTCCTGCCAGTCCAGCTTTCACAGGGCTCAGAGAGGACGTACTCCACCTGAAACCTGACACACACACACACACACACAGCAGAACAGTTAGTAAAACTCAAATTCAGCTGCATTTCACACTTCCAACATTACAAATGTGTGTCAAGCCTAAAAGCAGAGTGTACATTTACACGATTCATAGTCCCACAGTGTGATTCACAGTGTGTCAACATGTGTCACACTATGTGCCCTTCATCTTCCTCAACCACCTGCATGTCCTCCCTCATCACCTCCATAAACCCTCCTCTTTGGCCTTCCTCTCTTTGTCCAGCCTGGCAGCTCCATCTTCAGCATCTCTCCTCTGCTCGTGTCCAAATATCTCAGTCTTACCTCGTCTAAGCTGAGCCGTCCCTCTAGTGTGCTCATTCTCTATTCTTATCCAAAATCTTAGCATCGTTAACTCTGCCACCTCTGCTCTTGTTTGTTTCTCACCCTTATAAAAATATATTCCTACAGTGTTTGTATTACTGTGTTTAGGGACGCTTATTACCACGTAATAATCAGTATGCTTAAAGGCTCACCCTTTCTCCTGCCTTTCTTCCTCTGGTTTTATTTTTCACAATTTCACGACCGCCCACATTATGCAATCCTCAACCATACTTCCCTTGAACACTCCACCACCTTTTATTTAATTCCTAATGAATAACATTTGCAGGCTGAGTTGTGACAGGGACAAACAGTGTAAGGCTCACACAGCTTCAGTACCTTTCATTATTAGCAGCCACTTCATCAAGTTCCCGCCGCCACAGAATGTCCTCCTCTTGTCGGTTAAAGAAGAGCAGCTTGGTTTTTCTGAGAACACACAAACATGTTGGGGATTATCAGGCAAAGCTTTGGTTTTCTATGCAGTGACACAAACAGTTTTGAGAAAACAGGACAAGGACTTTTTTTTTTAAAAAACAAAACAAAAAAGAGAGGAAAGGAAAGACACATTTTAGTTTTATCAAACAGTCACAGCTGTCTCTTTAAAATTCCCCATTTCACAGCACAAACATTTCACCTCACAGTCCTTCAACACTTTCAATTCTAAATTATCCCAGATTTATGATATCAAATAAACTTGTGAATAAGGGATGTGCTGAAGTAAATGTGAGTGTTAAAGTCTCTCTTTGAACCAACAGTACTTTAAACATGACACATAAAACGGAGAAGATAAGCGAGTAACAAGATAAACTCATGCACGAGGACATAGTCCACAAGTCAGGAATAGAAGGGAGGAAAATGAAAATAGAAATAAATACATTTTAGTAAGTTGACAAGAGGTACAAAACCGCCAGGGGAAAATCTGATCTCAGATTAACAACTTCAAACTGGCTCTTTCATTTCATAGTTTATTACATTGATTTTATTTTTCCTTTGTGCAGACTGAGATATTAAATTTATCTTAGTGATCTCAGAAGGCTATACTATATAGATGTAGACACATTAAATTCAAACTTGTTCTGTGCCGGAACAAACCCTTTGTTAATAATCAAAGGAAGGGGAGCATATCTGAAAGGGGGTTTAGTTATGCAGGGATGGAGGCAATGTTGTGAAAGAGAATAGAACACAATTAATACGTAAATAAATAACAATAAAGGATCAGAACCACAAAGGATGTAATTCTAATTGTTTGGGCATCTTTGGTTCTGATTCTTCTGATGGCTCCCACCTGATGGTGTCAATGTCCTGCAGGGCCACTCGAATGAGGCGAGCCATGGGCGTGAACCCCGTGCCTGCTGCTAATAGGTAGAGGTGTGTGACATCACGAAGGGGGCGGAGACTGAAGGTACCCTCGGGGCCGCTAACGGATATATGGTCGCCTAGAAGGGAACAACAGAAGGAAGGGACGATGAGTGTTTTTAGATGGTATTCAGTTTCTTTTTTTTTGTTATACTGACATTATACATTATGTAGGGACCATCCTTGTATGTGAGTTCATACAGAGGAACACAGGACAGTGCGTTTCCACTTGACCTCTAAAGCAGGCCAGAAATAGCTCCTCTTGGAGAGCATATGAAGGTACAGCAGGAGATTAGTATTAGGCAACATCTGCAGGAGGGCAGTACTAGAAAATAAATGCCATCAGACCTCTATTAAAGCTTGGTTTTGACCATGTTTTATGGTCAGAGCTATGTGACCGGTGTAACTGTAGTTGTCCTCCAAGAGGGAGGAGGGAGGAAGAAACAAGGAGAGGAAGGACCCAGGGACAATTAAACCAGCTGGAGAAGCATGACGAAAAAGATCAAAATCATTTCATTAATTCTTCAGCTGTTCAGGTAGTAAAACGTAAGAATGACAAACAGAAAAGACAAACACAATGTGTACACAGGCTGCATATTAAAGAGCTTAGCACACAACCATTGCAGCTACGCCTGTAGAACAGAAGAAAAGAGAGTGTAAACAGCTGTTAGGTGGACGTCAGTGGAAGTTGTGGACGTATCATAACTGGATACGATGCCGCTGCTCAGCCTTGCATCCAATTTTTCCCAGTGGCCACTCGTGATAGTGCCTCAAAAAATCCCCTGCAGCCCACAGTTTTACCCACAGACCAGCTCTGTATAAGAGACTGTTGACCGGACACTATTTTTAAGCTATGATGGTTTAATTTTAGGAAACTAGAACCTTTTAGGCATATGTGCCAAGTGAGCAATCTTTATTGGACTGAATAGGTGCCATCTTTGGTCCGCTGTCTAGGTCTTATGATACATCGATGGTGTAGATATGATCTAATATTAAGAAAAAATGGGACCAAAGTTCACTAACAGACCACGAGCCGGACTCGCTGCTAGATTCACTCAGCCTTTAGTGTGATTTTTATGCAGTTTCTGAATTATAAAGGACGATGCTGCACCCGTGCAGAGACAGAACATAATCAGGAGCGTGTTCATTTCTGATTACAGTGGAAACCGCTTATTTTGATCATGTCTGACTGGGTCAAACTGATCACTTTGATTGTTATAAACATTTTTAAAAAACATTTTCCCCATTTTTCTTTCTCTATTCCTCAGACAGATTACCACCACCATATTTAGTACAGTACTCATTACATGACCAAGCATCATCCATCCTCTTGACAACGACAGCTCTAACCACAGGTGCTTTCCCTGAGCTCAGCGGTCAAATTTGGCCAGTTGAGCCTGAATTCATAAATCACCTGAAAGTGAAACGAGAAGCACCGAGAACTATTGTTCGTTTAAACAATCGTGGCAACACACTTTGCCTGGTGTCTGTGTTGCACCTTGTGTGTGTCTGCAGCAGAGAGTGCCTCTGTCCCATCTGCAGGTGCATCAGAGGGAGGATTAGCCAAATAATGTGATATAAAGGACACAATTTGGGTTTGGAAGTACTCTGCCTCTGAGGAGCAGGTGCAAATAGTGCAGATGTACTAAAGGATGAATTAATCTTTATTCCATAGAACTGTCAATGACAACGACTGTGGGAACCACAAATTAGTTGAAAGAACATCTAACCCTCAGTCCTTCTCTCCCACATCATCCTCTTATTATCTCCCACATTATCCATTCTTCTTCTTTCCTCACGACACACTGGCTGCTTCTTACCAATGTGCAGGCTGTTGAGGTGTGGGGTGAGCACCCCGTCAGGGTAAACTTTGATCATGAGGTAGTAGTCTGATTCCTGTGATGAGTGGTTGGAGGCTGCTGCTGCCAGGTTCGGATCTACTGGAGTGTATGGCCTCACTACCTCGGTGTCTGGATGTGGAGAAAAATGAGACTTCCTATAATCACACTGTTAAGTCCACTGTGTTCCTTCAGAACAGCTTCAGTCCTCCTCTGTCAGTGCATTATTAATGATTTGATCTGTAAAGGGATCATTAAAGTAATTCTGATTCTGATATCCCTGCATCTGCACTGATGTGGCATTTAAGGTCTGCATAAAGTAGTTTTCCTCCACCTACAATGTTCTCTCTCCATGATAATAATATAACACGTCATAAATCAGGATTTCATCATGTTTGTGTTAAGACATCATGTTAATTATTGCATGAAAAAAATATTTATTAACTAAGTATTGTCTGGATCAGTACATTTTAGTATCCCATCATTTTCATAAAAGATTTTGCGAGAGTGGGCTTCATATTTATTTCACAATAAACTATGTTTTTTTCCGTTTTACAACAAAAGCAAAAGATATGGTCAAAAGGCTTACATTTAGGATTTCACACTATAAGAGATGTATGCTAACTTTTATCTATTTAGACAAGTTAAAGTACATTTCTACATGAGGTTTCTGTCACAGTACAAAATGAGGTAATTAATAAGCTTGTTAATAAACAATAACAGTAATAGTATGTATTCATTGTAGCTGCCATCGAAGTCAGCGATGCAATTTAAGTTCATTTAATTATTTTAAGTAAAAAACAAGAATAATTTAGTTAATAAAATAATATTTTATGTTGTTTTATAGAAATAAGCTTAAAAGATTAAAACACACAATGGTGAATATTGTTTAAAAATGAACCTTTATGTGAAATGTTGTTACCTTGTTGGGGTCAGGTAATATTTTTTAGATGCACTAAAGCAGACGCCACACCTGCTAATACTGTGAGTCCATAAGAGGACTGGAGAGCGCATTGTTTTTGTTTTAGTTTATGCGGCCAATGAGGTGTGAAACATCTGCCTATTTTAACATTGTGCTGTTTGTGTTTATTATGCGTTTCTTTGTCATTTTGTGCTCCGACTTATATATTTGTATATTTATTTATTCAGTTCTCACGGCATTCACGGCACTGTCATTTGGAATAAATGTCTGTAAGAAAAAGAACGCCTTGTCGTCTGTAATTAAACTGGAGGGGAGTTACATTCATATTGCATGAATGTTTGTGTAACCACAGTCTGAATCAATGTTTGTTTAGAGCCCAGCGTGATGTTGTGGTCAGAGGTTATTGGTTGTGGATGATGAGGAAGTGTGCTTACTGATGTTCAGGTTAGCCTTGGTAGATAGCCTAACAATACACTCAATATACTGCCAGCTCACACTAACGCTCTGGCAGGGCATGCAGGGCTCAGCACCGAAGGTAGCAGCATCAATGTTTTCCTCACTTGTTTATATATACAAATTCTCTTTGGTGGGTCAAGCGAACACTGTTTGAATGGTGTCTGTTTTGCTGAGGCAAAGAGGACGACATTCACTGTATTCAGTACGGTGTCGTCCACTGCCCGCTTCCTTACCTTGAATGAGGGCTTTGAGGTAGACATGTTTCCCAACAGGCACGTGCCTGACAGTCCCACGGGGAAGTTGCAATCTGAACACATACGTGTTATGATTTACCTCAGTCTTAGACACCAGCATACAATCCCGATAGTAGAGAGCTGTAAAAAGGAGATCATTGATTTAGACTCATATGCTGAATGTTGAGATGAGCCTAGTGGGTACAAAGGGTTTTGGAAGTGGTCCAGTATTGGTCCAGCTGGCAGCTGAGAATGGGCTGCCAACAAGCTACAATGACTGTAATCTAATCCTTTGGGTCAACCACGCCACTCAAGTCACGTCCACACCAAGTGTTTATTTTTGCCACTGACAGGCTCAGATTGTTATTGGAAGTGTCTGACGACATTACAGAAAGGATTCCTACAGAGAGAGACCTGTAAGACCCTTTTTGTGTAATCAAAAACAGCCGACAGGTTCAAAGCCACCAGACTCCACTGAAAAAACTGAAAATTTTAGCTCACTGAATGAAGGAGTTTCTTGGTGAGCTGCTACTTTAGTTGATTAGTTTGTTTGTGTAATCGTGTGACTTTGGCATTTTCAAGAGTTAGTTCAGATTTAAACTAATGATTTAAAACACCAAAGCACCACAGCAACTAGACTAGTAACTCCCTTGTTCTGTGAGGTAAAATCGTTGTTTTTGTCAATGGAGTCTGGTGCCTTTGAACCAAGCCATCTAACAGCTGTTTCTGGTTAAACAAAAAGGATATTAAAGGTCTATCTCTGTAGGGATCCTTTCTGTAATGTTGTCAGACACTTTGAATAACAATCTGAGGCTGTCAGTGGCAAAAACAAGCACTTTTGGTGGCCTCAATAGGATTATATTGCAGCTACTGTAGTCCACACATGACTGCTGGCTGAGGTGATCTACTTACTTTCCAGTCATTTCAAATTTTAAAAATGCCAATGTTATCTTTTCATTTCCTGCACATCCAAGTGACTAATTAACATTAACATTTAAATAACAGGCTACAAATAAGGAACATTTTGAGATTTCTCTGATCTTGGATCTCACCTCTGTCTTTTTTGCGGAGAAATGTATTGTGAAATTCCAGCGGCTGACCAAGACTTGTCCATTTTCCTTTTGCTTGTTTGCGAATGGTGACCTGGATCTTTCCCACAGAGAAGGCAGTGTGGACTGTTGAAGAAATGACAGTTTAAGAACAAGACAATAATAGAGGCTTTGATTTTCAGGAAATCAAGATATCGTCTTACCAGCAACATTTCCCTCAACTTCTTCAGCTAGACCTGCAAGAGCACGAAAACACGGATTTTACAACCAAAGTCATGGATACATCAGCATAACTGTGTCGCATGTGTGTCTAATCACACATGTGAACTACTACTACTTGGACCTGAGTCCAGCAGCCATATTTCAGAGTTCTCCTTAATTTAATATATAGAGGAGGCAATTACAAGGTAAAACTGTCTAATACAAGACCACAAACTACAGCTTAAAAAATCCCAACAGATTTTGATCAACTACTCTGTGATATGGTGTAAATATAACTTTACAAGACTGTGACACTGGATTATCACAATTTTCTGGTAACTCAGCACAGTGTGGGATTGATGTTGACTTTGTGAAGCACTTATTTCCAACCTGATAACCAACACTAATATTCCACTATTATTCCAAATATGACGATACTCTGAATTTAATATGCGTCATGTAAGCACCATATCCTGTTTTGGTTCTCTGAATGAGACCTTATTTCAAAGACAGCATTTTCTGATTTGGACATGTCGATATTAACAACCCAACAGTTTCCAAGGCTGGGGTAGAGATGCACGCCCAAAAGAAAAGCTCACATGTCCCAGAAACACACCCCCACTTTGAAAGACTTGGATATCAATAGGTTTTTGGATATGCGCAAATATGGCACTGCTGAGCTTTTTAAACAAGTGTGAAAGAGAGCGGCTGTGCTTGCACAATCTAGATGGCCATCAATGGAAAAACTTGAAAAAGGAAGGCTACATTTAAATGGGATATTAATAGATGTTCATTTTCATTAACAGCTTAGTAGGAATATTTTCTTTGTTGGAATAAGGGCAAAAAAAATGAGCCACACTCGATTCTTCTATATCACATCATGTTTGTTACAACCATAGTCAGTTCTCTGTTACAATTTTAAAAAAGTGTTTATTATAACTCCAGAATATCTGTTGTAAAGATGGAGAGACCATAAGCTATGTGGCATTAGTCTGTTTACTGATCTTCTGTCTGCACAGGTGTACAGGAAGTTAACTGTACCTGTATTAATCATAATTTACTGGATGACCGCCCTCTAAAAACAAAAAGTAATCCAGGCACTAACAAGCACGTAAGTTAACTTTATTTATATATTACTGTGAACTACACTGAGTGTCCTGCGCCTCAGTGTATCTCACTTGTGTTTCTGCAGAACGCAGCAAAATAAATGGTAAGAAATCACATCTCTACTCACGTATATGTATCATGTAGGACATTTTCCCCAGCAGCACTTCCAGTCGTAGAACTCCCGCCTCCAGGTCGATGATGGTGCAGCCTGAGCTGGGGATCTAACAGAAAATAAGAACATGCATAAATGTGTCATCGCCTCTCCTTCAAACTTTTATTGAAATAGACGTGCTGTTACAGGCTTCAAAGCTTTTAAAAGAAATTCTGCAAGAAATTATGTTTGATGAACCGGCTGAGAGATGCAGCCCAGTCGTGCTCCCCTAAGCACTCCCAGCCCCCACAGCCTCACGAAGTGAAGATCAAGAGGGGTCATTAAGCCTGCAGAGAGAGGCAGCGGCAGCAGCAGCAGGGGGGAAACTGTCAAGAGTCATTTCTGGGTCATTTTTGCTGCTTGTTCTATATCCATAAACCGTTTTCAATCACAGTGTCCACTGTGTGCCTACTGGGCTTCGACTGAACTCATTTGATGCCTCATGAATGTGCATGTGATCGATGAGTAATTACCTTCCTTTTAGCATAAACCACCAGGTGGACGGTCGCATCAGTTTGGAACCAGTCGTACCTACAGGAACAACAGCCAGCAGATAATTACGTCCCTGACTATGTACCAAATTGTTCAGCTATGACGTGTCTGTAGCATTATTTGTATGGTCTTTCATACCGAGGCCGAGAGTCTTTGTCTGGGGGAGGAGCCAATGACTTAGGTGGGGCGAGGCTGGTCGCTGATGGAGGAGGGATGACAGCTGAGGAGATAAACAGGAAAGATTAGGGTTCAAATTAGGGTTAGTCTAGTTAAGAACACTTTGCTATTATTCAACATATTGAGCTTTCATTAAATATTCTACATTGTTAGTCCATGAAAACCAAATAACAAGCTGTAAATTAATGGTAACCATTACTGAAGGAAACATTATTCTTTAGGTAGATTTGCAAGCAATGGCTGCCTGCCTGTTTTCACTTCTTTTAATATTGGTTGCAGAGAAACTTGCCTGACACAACAGTGTTGGAAATTCCATTTTGAAATCTCTTACATGTTGCTTTATTCAAGTGTTTCGTAAGAAACTCTGACGTCAAAGTATTAAGTCAGCTGAAAGCTGCTGTTCAGGACACAACATTGGATTTTGCACTTTTATCTTGTATTTGCGACATTTTGGTGCAAAAGATCTTCAAGTGTCCAAAGGTAGGTAATCAACTTGCCAAACAGTGGCACATATTGGGAACTACTTTTAAGGTAAGCTGAAGCTGTCAAGAGATGACGATCAGGAAGAAACGCCCAGTGTGAGAAGAGATGTTTTGGGATAACTTGATAATGATGTTGTTCAGGACGTATCAGCAAGATCCTCGCAGCCTTACAATCTTCAACCAGGGAAAATGCAGTTTTGCAGCAGGGATGATTTACATCTTTCACAACTGACAATGTTTTGCATGTATGTTTATTTTTGAAGCCACAGAAGTCGCTTGCTAGTGTTCACTTCCTACTGTGCAGCTGACAGTGACATACAGCAGTGATGTTACTCTCTCCTGCTCCTGCTGAGAGTAGCTGCAAATGTACAAGTAAGGGATAATGTACAGCGAGCTGGTCATTATTAGGAAATGAACCCTAACAGGGTGATGCAGGACAGGTCTTGAATCACTTTGAAAAGGTTTGATTTGCTCACTGATATCCCACTTCGTACTTAGGAAATCTACAGTCTGTCACAAAATACTGATTTAAAAACGATTTTGTTGATTTAAAAAATGATTTTATTGCTTCCACTAACAGAACTGCGTCCATATCAACTGTCTGCTATACAGAAATAACAGGCTGTAAAATGTTGTGACTTCATAAATTACCCTCAGGTCTTCTCCTGAGTCAGAATGTTTTTAGATTTAGTTTAACTATCAGTGTAATTCCTAGGAGAGATGGTAAGACACTTGACAAATTCAGGCCATGCATTTGTTTTGTTAAAGAGAGAGAAGCTCCAGTGATTGCATGAGTGGGAATGGGACACTGAGCTGCTGCTTTAACTGAGGTATCAAGCAGCCCCTGGTGCCCTCTTCTGTGCACAACCCGAAACCAAAGACTGAGGAAGTACCTTTAATGGCTGCGGCGGCTTTAGTTGCCATCCTGCCCACCAGGCACTCCTTTAACATGGACTCATAGTTCACCCAGCGATGGACCTGTACACAAGGACATGCATGTTACCGTGGCAACAGATTTAAGCGCTTCACAGAACATCATCAAACCTTGCAGCTCACACACTGCAGCCAAAACTAAACACGTTCCAGTCACACTGCCCACCACACACACATCTATGTATTTTTAACATACAAACAGAAACTAAGTTGACTAAAATCTAACTGGATAAATTTTCTTAAAATCTGGGAACTTTTGAATGTGGGTTTTTGGAACTGGATTGCAGAGCTGCAGCTCATTATCAGAGAAGCTGCAGGTATGAAATGATACCACAGTTTCTTCACTTGAACAATCAGCGTGGGGTCATTAAAAGTTTTTACTGTGACGTTGACCACACATTGTCCATGTGAGCCTGTAGCTTTAAAAAAATAACATGAACACAACAGTGCTTTACTGTCTCCCTCTCTTTCCATACCTGGTCAAACAGCTCAGTGCCATCTATCCCTGCTGCCTTCATCAGCTCCTCCTCCCCGCCAGGGTGGTAGTCCATGTAGGGGGTCACATTGTAAACCATACCTGAAAACATGTAGAGAATAAAAAGAGATTTTTGTGGAAAACAATATCACATATTATAATTAAAACTATTGAATATTAATCAGTAAAATACTTTTTTTTATTTGAGGAGGGATTCTGTGCCAATTAAATTACTATTTATCACAGCAGAAAACTCATAAAACTGACACACTTGAGTAGTTTTACAAAGTCCAAGACAATAAATGATTTCACCATCAGTGTTTGGAGACTCAACATTTGTCACAGACTGCTTTACAAACTGCAGGTCTTTTAAAAGAGGCTTTGACTTTGCATTATGATGCCAGTGCTTTTGAAGGACAACCCATACTGGAGACTAAAAGTAAGGATATCTCTGTTTCAGTAATTCAGATCATTATTTTATTCTCTTTTTAACTGTGTCTTCCAAGTCCCCAAAGTTTATCAAAGTGCAATCCTAATACTGCAAAATGTGTCCAACACTTGTAGAAGTCTTGCAATGTAAGCTTACACAGGCCAAATAAATGCTTCTGCCTCCAGGCAAAATTTATTTTCCAAAAAGTGCTGCATCTTCCCTCGTAAAGCATTTTGATCCCTCGTACATGCACTCACACATATTTGCTAGGCACGTAGCTAATGTTAATAAAGGTCTGTGAGGGTTTTCTGCTTTGGTCTAATGGATAATAATGGGCATCTCTGTCTGCAACACACCTCTCTAAATTCCACTATAGTCAAGGCAAAGTGGGATCAAGTGTCATCGAGCTGACATCAAGTACTCTCCAATCTGCTAAATACTACAGCTACCATGCGGGTCATTCATCTGCTTCTCTTAGGTGCATGTCAGACCACGCAGACTCACCTCTTATGCAGGTCCAGCAGTCATCTCTTTTGTTGTGTTTCTGCAGCTCTTCCTGGGTGACTTCAATCAAGCGTCCTCTGAGCCCTGTCAGATCTTTTCCACTCTTGGAAAACCGAATCCAGTCCATTAGACTGTGGCCAGGCTTCAAGGCCACCTAGTTAGGGCCAGAGCAGAGTTGTGTAACATTAAGACAGGTTCTTTCTTCCCCTCTGTTGATGTGTGAAAGCATGTCTGATTACAGCTTATTGCTAACATACCACACATACTGATCAATGCCACTGTTATTAAATGTATCACTACTGTAATTATATGCATGCCGAATTGAAGACAGGACCTGAAGGTAAGCTAGACATGACTTTTTAACTATTATTACTATTATTTGTACTTCTGACACTCTAGGTTAAAATTAAACTCTCAGGTTTTACAACGGAGTTCGGTGTACTCTCTGTGGAGCGGACACCCGGTAGTGTTACCTTGTTCCTCCCGGACTGGCCGGACGGAGCGACCCGCTGCTGGGAACTCGGAGCCGGGAACGACTGGGTCGGGATGTTCAACATGTTGTGAACGCTTCGGAGGCAGCCCCAGTTTCTAAGAAAACCTATTCAACCAACAGCGAACAGTTTACCACACATGAACGACAGCTTTCACGCTGGCTGCTTGGTGTTTTTGGAACAAGTTCCTCCCTCGTTGAGAAACATCTCTGTCAAAACTGTGTTGAGCAATGCAGCTTAGCTACGATGCTAAGCTAAGCTAGGCTAACAGGACATCACGCGCTAACTACTTTGCTAACTGATGACGGCAAGTTAACTACGTGTCGTCACATTAAATTTCGCTTAAAGTTCATATCTGCCGTGTTAATCGAACAAGTGAAGTCACTAATTGTTCGCTATCTATTGATTAGTTGCGAGTTTCCTGCCTCTATGGCTCCGCCACAGATACATATGCGTCGGGTAAAGACTACAATAATTGTCGCACAGCTTGACAGCGACGTCAACAAATGATGTCATCGATGTGCGACAGTCCACCGTTGCCCTCTACTGTTTGTATCAGACATAAATTTGGAAATAACGCCAATATTCACAAGTAGAAGTGTTTGTTCTTCTAAGACTGTGGCTTTTTTTTTATCATGCAGGTATTTTGAACTGCCATAGCTGTGATAAGTTTAATTAAATAGGTAAGGTAATTAATAACTTGACTCAGGTAGACATGGTGCATGCTGGGTCACCAACACGTCACAACACTCATCATTAATGTTATTAATACTACATCTAATTTTTTTTTTTTCAAATTGACCTGAAAAATGCCAGCAGCTCACCTGAAATCAATCTGTTGAAAAAAGTGGTGACAGATCGGCCTCCTCTTGGCTCACTGTCATCATCATCATCATCATCATCCTCCTCCTCTGAGTCTCGCTGGTTTGCATCTGACATTGTGCAAACATGGTATCACAGCATGCAGCTTTGATGTAGCATACCTGTACAGTACAATACAGTGTGCCTCTGACTTCCATTAGAGCAAGTGAAGGGTTTGTTTTTGAGAGGCTAATCTGTTAAGAGGATCTGTGAAGAGTTCTCTGACTTCAAAATAAAAGTCCATGTGCGCCTATCAAAGAGGCTGAGCTTTTGTCTAATACTGAGGGGCTGAAAGAAGTTTTGTTAAGTTGCATTTCAGTGATCTAGCGTGCACAAAAACAGAGCCCAGGAACCGGCTCACCTGAATGAATTAATTATCACACCTGTGCTCTGAAAAAGGTTCACGCTTAATTACACAGTCACACAGCAATGGTAGGCTTTGTTATGACTGCATTGTCCATAAGATGTGTCACTGCTGTACACAATATTTAGACAAAACAATGCAAACACATTCACAACTTAAACTTGTAAACTTAATATGATGCCTTTCAGCTCTCTTTAATATTGTATGCTAATGTATGTTATCGTTATCGTCATTTTAAAGGGCCCATATAATACAAAATGCACTCATCAATGTCTTTTCAACATAAATATACATCTATATAACAATATTGCTCTGTTCTTCCAAAACAGAGCGTGCAGAAAGAAGCCATGTCTGGTATTAAAACATGAAAACCTTTTTGTTAAAGTCAACACTACAATACAATGTATGTATGAAATAGCTTTATGGTAGCAGTGGGTCCAGCCTGCTAGCAGTCTCTGAGGGGTGTCACCCCCCTCTGCTGGGGGACTGTAATATTCATGGTCAAACCACCACCTCCAGAGGAATTCAAAGTCTTAGGAAGGCTGGAGGCATTGGACTTGATTGACCTGCCTCTGCAGCTGCTTGGCGTTAAGACCAGAGGGTTGGAAATACCTGTCATGAACATCTGAAGCAACAAGAGAAGGTGGACACTGGAAGTGGAGAAACCGTCGAGCTGGAGAGGAAGGACTTTTGGTCTGTGCAAAGCAGGAAACTCCTAAATTAACTGACAGGTACTGCTGAATTAAGACCATGTTTTATAGGAGTTCATCTGTGAACCATTAACTGTGTCATGGTTCATGTCATCACATCATGTGGGAGCTCATAACCTTCTCTGCTTTTGCATCATTCTTAATCATTTGTATTTCTACAGTTTTAATTTGTTATCATATCTGTAAAGTTCTACTTGTTGTTTCCGCTGCGCTCACATTGCTGCTACAGTGTGTGAAAAAGGATCACATGTGAGTGAACTAAGTGCCACATGCTCTTCTGTGCAGCTCCCTGCAGATGGCAGCAAAGATCAACAAGACTAATTCAATGGCAGATGACATTTTTCTCTGGGTTTTCACTGATGTTTTGTTGCCTTCCATGGAAACATGAGCACAGATGAGCCAACTCTGACTTATGGCCTGCCAAAGACATTGCACACATATGGAGGGTTATAGTTTAAAGTGAATCTTACACATGGAGCTAAATACCCTGCCAGTGATGTGACTATAGCATCTAAAAGTGTCATGTTTGGTGGTTTCCATAGTGCTGTATTCTAGCACTATCCTCCACTTACTATCTCTTGCATTCTCTTGTATTTACTTATTTTTCTGCCTCTCTTTTGTCACTCCACCCATGTTTTCCTCTCTCTCTGCGTAGATCTAACACAGGGGCAGATCATTATTATTTCAAAACCATTTGCCAGATCATTACCAGCTAATCCCGTGTTTGGTCTGATGAGTCACGCGCCTCATTTGCCACGGTGCAGGGCAGCTTGGGGCCCTTTCACAAACACTGGCTGAGGACCACCGGCCTGCCCTGTGGGGCCACCAGACCGCTGGGGTTGGGGGTGGGGCCGTGGGGTGTTCCTCTGGGGACGAGCAAGGATCACAAGAACCAGCAGAGTGGAAATTAGGACAAAATGTGAAGTGTGAATCTAGACAAGATTTTTAATTATTATTCGGACTAGTGTTTGTCAGAAAAGACTGTATCCACTGTGACTGTGACATCCTGGTCCACTGAATCCTGAAGCCAGTGAGATCATTTTTATCAGTTTCTAATGCAAACTTTTTCTGGCGAATTTTCAAAAATCATAACATTTTATTGACACTACTGCAGTCATTTGAATATTTTCTGTTTTGTCTTAAGGTTAATACACATGACACACAAAGAGTATTCCAGTATTCACTTCACATTCGCTTTTATTTCAGCAACAAGTTATTTTAACATTTGAGTTTATTCTAATTTATTTGCGTAATAGTAAAGATACAAAACATTTAATAGAAAAGACAGTAATTACAGTGCAGGGAAAAAAGGAAGCCTAAAAGGTTTAAAGAGGCCTTTTCTTATTTCAACAGATAAAAAAAGATATTATTTCTCACAACATAATCCAAAAACACAACATAGTAGCAGAGAAGAATGACAGAATAATTATATGTGTACAACTAACATAGGCATATTACAATAAGGTTCATGGTGCATTAACAATTTTAAACTGTGACCTAAAAGCTGGTAAAGGAAATAACAACTTCAAGGTCGCATTCAGTGAATTCCATAACTGTCGACCCCTAGATCTGAAATTAATTTGTTGTCTTGATGTACCACAATATGGTAAATGGAAGTAGTTTTTTCCTCTAGTTTTACATAATTGAATGTCTGATGATAAAATATAAACATTGTCAAAAGTATCTGGAAGGTCTTGTTGGCAATTCCTGAATTTAAACATGTCTGAAAAACATTCGCCTCATCTATTGACAGGAATGAATATTTTCTATAATAAAAAAAATGGAGTTTGTCTGTTAGACTTGCAATTACAAGTAATATGATGCAATAGGATGGATATGTAGCAGCCCAAACAATATTCCACTGGCTGGTATGAGGAAAAATTAAACTTTAACGAAGAGTTAGAGGAACGATGCAGCAAAGAAGAAACATTTTTTGTATACCAAAGCACCTATATGGCCTTCTAGCATACAGATGATGTAAACTTTTATCTATAATAATTCCTATGAATCTCATACCATTTATGAGTATTTTAGATTCACTTCAAGGATTTGTTTTTGTTACAAAAGATCGTAGAAAGAAGGAAGGCAACATTTATTGATATTGAGGGTAAGGTTATTCAGTCATATCACCTTTTACATACTCTATTAGATTTTGATGACAATGTGTAAATAATAGCAGATTTTTACAGGTTAATATATCTCAAAAATAAAAAAAAGGGCCGAGGGTAGAACCCTGGGGAACCCCCAGTAAGTATTTTTTATCTCCTTATATATGGAATTATTAATGGATAAACATAGTTCTATATCACCTTAACAGTTATTAAGCCACTTGCCAGAGAGCAACAGTTTTAGTTTATGTTTTAGTCATAGTCATGGATCACTGCAGTGGATAAAAGTTGTATTACTACATATGTGTGTATGTTGGCTTCACTTTCCAATACATATCTTGTTCACCATTCTGGTAAATTAGCAGTGGTTTCCTTTGCCTCCCTGCAGGACTCTCGATGTGTGCCAACACTTTGCACTGTAACTGTGAATACAGGCAGATTTGGCTCTTAACAAAACCCACCCATTAGACCTTAATGTCCATCTGTTTCTTCCTTTGTGTTCAAGTCTTATTGCCAGTATCTTCTCATAAACATTCACACCCAGTGGACTGTTTGCCGTTGTCGGTGACAGTTATTTCCCAGCAGCACACTGCTTGTCAATGCATGCGCAACACCATATGGTTGTATGTGTGGCGTACCAGCCTGTGTTTCCTTCAGTGGGTTAGTTGATCAGACAGCACACGTTGCTGCAGCACAGGGTGTTTCCATGGCAATTCATCAACAAATGGCTTTGGCAACCATTTGATCCAACATGCTGAATGTTTTTTTGCTGCACTCAGACACCGTCAATAACTGTAACTCATAATGGTTTCTGTACAAGACAAAGATATTTTCTCATCTATATGTGGCATCCTGGTTTCAAACTACAGTTACGGCTTTGGGTGGTAAGCTTAGATTGACGGATAAATGTTTGCTTACAACACGAAGAATTGGCTTGGAAACATTTGATAGTGTTATTTCAGCTCCAAATACAACGTAATAAAAGCATCGATATTAAATATATTATGACTGAGCAAAAATGATAAGTAGAACTTTATTTGTCATTATCATTTGGGACATTTAGTAAAGATAGAAAATACTGTTTGCAATTATCAACCCTGAAGGGAACTTTAAGTTATGTTTCATTTGACATTTCTGGGCTAAACTTATCTACTCTTTAACCTTGCAGACTGTATAATTGTAAAAAGCCACATTAATAGATCTATTTGGCCTCTTGGAGGCAGCAAAAGTTGAAAATACCACAAGTGATGTGTTATCTCCTTATACAGTTCATATGGCTATTGTTGTTAATCACTTAATCACTGCTGAAAACAATAAGAAAAACATAAAACAATTAGCTGTAGAGCTATGGGGGCCTTATGGCTGATTGATAGTTCCCTGTGGGTTCATCACCACGACCCCATTCACAGTCATTGGATCCATTATTGAAATAAAAATATGTATCTAGAGCAACTTGAAATATCTGATCAGAGAAGTCATGATAAAGAACTCCTTCCTCCTGCCATGAGGAGCAGCAGATAAAAACATTTTCCTACTTTATCTTTCACTTCAATTTGGAGGTTTTACTCTAAATTCTGTAAATTTCTTTCTAATTTCTAAATTCTCTTCATGCACATTTCTGTGAGAGGTGAGAACTGTGAACAAGCACTGCTTCCCAGCCTCTTACTGGCTGTCTTTCTGACCCTTCACCTCTGACCCCAGCTCAGGAACTCACTCATCACTGAACAAATCAATTCTACCTAAAAATGTTTGAAGTGATTCTGCTCAAACTGATTGGCTGTGTCTAAGTCAGATCCATGATCACAGCAGGTCAGCAGCCAATAAATCACTTGGACAACTCTGAGAGTCTTCTTTTTCATTCATGGTGACATTTTATTTATCAAATTCAACTTAAATGTTTTTATATAAGCAGGAATTATCTAAATCAACTGCAAATAAATGTTTTGCAGTGGTCCCTAAATGATTTTAGGTGCTGCTTTATCCTTTTGAGAACATGCAAAATACGTTGCATTGCATTCATTGCAGCAGCGAGACTTATAGTTTATAAATGACGAGGAATGTTGTGTATCTCTGGCTTCATCAGTCAAACAGCATCCAAAGGCCAAGAATGTGTCTGCATGTGTCTCCTGAGACCCAGAGATGTCACTGCAGCCTAACAGCCGTGGCAGTCCCGCCTTCACCGTGGTGGGTCAGCGGGAAGGGGAGGAATAACAGGAATGGCGCTGTGTGGGGGCTATATGACCCCATAGAGAAACTCTCAGCAGGACAAAACCAACTGAGAGCCCATTAGACCTGTGGCAGGGCAGAGCCTGTCTGTCAAAGCAGGCTTCTGTTTCATAAATGTCCTCCTCCGGGTGAGAGGTTTAGTGCTGCCTGACACTGTAACCATATCCCAAGGTGAAAGGGGAGCACTTCCATTTCCAGCAGAGCTTAAAAAATAATAATATCACTATGACCACTACTGCTACCACTACTGCTACTACTACTAGTGATAGTAATGATAATAACAATAATGAATCTACTTGTAAAGTACTTACAGCCACAGAGAAAAAATATAATACATACAAGCAAATCCTGTGCAAGATAAACCAGTTAGAGCAAAATAAATTAAAATAAACAGATATATAAATGCATTAAGTAATCATACATATTAAAAAAAAGGAGCACATTAAAAAATTATATATATAAAAGAAGTAATAACCCCTGAAAATAATCTAAATTCTACGTCTCTCAAAAAACACCAGGAAATGTTTAGACTAATCTGACTCAGGTTGGATTCATGTCAGCTAATGGTTTCCAGTTGTGACATTTTATTGCAGTGGGAAAAAAATATATCAAGCTGAAACTTCTGGAAACACTCCTGCCACATAATCCACTTCTATCGTGCCCTCTCAGATGTTCTAACTTGTTCTATTTTGGCCATGATGTACATGCAACATCAAGCTGTTGGGCAAGTCAGACGTGCTCTTTAAAGGTTCACGTCTCCAGTAGGAACAATGGGCTTTGGAGACTGTACAGACAGTACGGAGAGAGATGGACTAAGACACTGTTGTGGTCACTTTTTGTTGTTGTTGTTGTTGTTGTTGTTTTATGGGATTCGGAATAGGAAAACCCTAAAATGATCCCAGCCTCATCCTATAAAACCACATCCTGAGAAAATATAGTTTCAAATCAGATTTAATCTTCACAATTTTACACATCAAAAGTTAATACATTTCATGTTGATTCTCTATTTGTCTTTTGCAGTTATAGATTTTTTAAATTGTATTGTCAAAGTCCATTTTTACTAACATTTCCTTCACTTTAACCAATTTCCATGGGGAAGGGGGATTCGGTTTCTCCTCACCACTCACTAGAGGCCGACACGTCCACCTGAGTCTAATGTCGTTTTAAGTCGGTACTGAACATACTAGTCTTGCTGGAGCGGAGTGACATCGGCACACAGCTGGATATTGTGCGACAAAGGCATGACTGCTTTTCAATCGTTGCTTCATGTCAGGATGCTGGACCAGAAGCACTCAACTGGGAACCAGTGGTCTGGAACTGGACAGTCACTCAACATGAACACATTAAAACTGATGTTAACCACTTAACATTTAATACTTCATCTGAAAAGTTAATGAACGCAATACTTTGATAAATTCATGTGAGTTACAGTCATCAAGCCCCTTTCAGTCTCCCTCCTGTCTGAATTTGATCAGTGATCCAACACAATGACCAGACACTGCTTATCCAGACAGATAGAGCAGGTAGGCTGAATGTTGTCTGTAAATAACCAGCCTGTTAATATCCATCTGTTTGATGTAGTACTCTACTGATCCAGGCTAGACGGAGATATATTTGGAGACGATGTTCTGAAGCTGCTGTACTGTATCCCTGGACTCCAGCAGCCTCACACTCCAGCTAGCCGTCCATCAGCGGTAACTGTCAGCAGCATCATGTAGCTATTTACCACACTGACGGTGAAAATTCACACATCATATGTGTCTAAACTCTCAGTGAGAAAAATTTTAATCACAAAATCGGCTGATCTGAACTCACAGTAGTTTCTCTCGTTATGTGAAATGTCATCGTGTCGTCAAGTGCCGTGGGTTCAGACTGTCGCCTGCAGCTGTATCTCAGCCGAGCCTAACATTAGATCACACATCTTCACCATCTACGTTGGGTACATCCACATATATGTTTTAAAAAGCTGGGTGGGGTTAAGCCTTAGTTTAGGTTTGTGCTGCAGAATGTGCCTTTACTGTCTCGACTGCAATCATAGCTGTCCACAGAGGTATAATATATGTTAAAACAATGTGCTTGGATCCTGCTCATCGCTGCTCATGGCTATATTTAACCCTGTCTGTTATTTCTCCCATTTACTGCAGGTTTCCTGTTTGGTACAGTCTCTTTATAAATAGTTCATTCCTCTTGAGTGCATCAACAATAAGCAGACAAAACAGTGGAGCTGACACTAAATACTGTCCTCCATAATGAGTCTGACCTTCAATAGCTTCTTAACTGTTCTGCACTTGTGGTAAATAATGGAAGTAGCATTGTTGTACTAATTGCTTCGTGCCTTCTTGCTGACAGTCCTAATAAAATAGAACAGGGTTTATTAATTACTGCTTGCTGGGTGCTAACGATATTACATGCAGCCCTGGAGGTCGGGTCAGACGGTCTAATCACTGTTGGACAGGTAAGGGTCTGGAGCAAGTCTGATTGGTTGAAATATTGGCAAAGTTTCAAGAAAAAAGAAAAGTTTTCATGTGGATTTTCTGAGCTTTTTCTTTATAATTTACTCAGGACTGATCAGGTTACTAGTCTGACTCTAACACTGATGCTGAGGTTCAGATGGAGGGCAGGTCCAAGCCTTTTTAAGGACAACATAACAGTCAACCAGTAATTGAATAATAATTTAAATTAAAATGAACATGAATCTGCAAATGTTCACATAAATACAACAAAATTCAAGCATAACCAATAAAAAATGACCACTTCAGTTCACTATAACATCTATATAAGGTGTTTACAGAGACCAAAAACATCAACACACCATCAACAGCATAAGAAACAATACTGTAACTAGATGTTGTTTAGTCTTTTCCCCACCGTGGGACTAATAAAGGTCTTACAGACAATGGATGGAATATGAAGAGTGACTTTTGTGGCCACATAGTGGTGTCAGAAACCCCAGCTAAAGCTTACTTTACCTTATGTACATACAGTATTACCCAAGATATACACAATAATCGTAACTTTGCAATGCTACCAACATGCATGAACTGCACACTGCAGTTTTTGGGAGTATTAAATTGGAGTATTTGGCTCTGATAACAGTGAGGCTCATGTTTACCAACAAGTGATGGTGAAATTTCCCACCTTTCCAGGGTAAATATGTACTCTCCCACACTTCACTATCTCCAAGTGAGATAAAGAGGGGTAAAGAGAGACTGATAATGGCTGAGAGAGAGGGAGGGAGGGAGGGAGGGAGGGAGAGAGAGAGGCCAGATTTGGGGTGTAAACAGTGGTTGAATAAGCTGACAGTGTGAGCACAGCTGATAGTGTTTAAGTCACACTGTCTCCACTCGTAGGTCCTGCATTGTTCTCTGCTGCCTCTGGCTGTGTTTTACAGCATAATTAGAGCTTATTTCACTTTAAAACACCCACGTGCTATACTTTTCCATCTGCTTGATGCTTACTTCCTCCTGCTTCTACAAGCTGGAGGAGATGTGGTTGGTAGTCATGAGATTTTATTTCTGTGAAGCCATAAATCAGTGGTCTCACATTTTCAGATTTTGTCTGTCTTGTTACTCAATATGACTTAACACACACGCATAGCGGTTAACCCTAACCCTAACCCTAACCTATTTCCGTTTTGAGAAAGCTTTTGAATATACAGTTGTAAACATCCACTCGTCCGGCCCACACATTCAGTACACATATCTGATTGAATACAGGTAAGTGGTTAGCACGGCAGGTGATCTGTGGAGAGTGGAGCTGCTATGGATCCGTGCTTTTCTTGACTGATGGCCACATTTCAGAAAATATTTAACATTTAAAATGTTTAATGCAGGTAGAAATGTGAATGTATTGACAATATCTTATCAGAGAGATGACCACTAAGATCACTTTTTACAGTTCAATGTTGTGCCTTGCTGTAAAAGACATAAAAAAAAGCTTCTTGTTAACTTATACCAACTATACTAGTTTGTTAACTTTAGGGAAAGATAATAGTCACAGTTCAAACTACTGTGTCTGGTGTCACACACATGGAAGGTGGTGCTGCAGACCTCTCTGCACCTGGGACAGGAGAATCCCTAAGCCTATGCTGTCTGAGGGGCTGCACACTCCTCTTCTCCTTCCTCAGCAGCAGCAGCAGCAGCTTCAAACTGCGCAGATGCATCGATGCCAGCCTTCAATGTCACGTGCATCTTGGAGCCACAAGGGGTGACGGATGCAGGCTTGTGATAGCAGCTGCTTTAGTTGGTCTTTGATTCGCTTTTCTCTAAAAGTTTGCCAGTGAGGACGGCCCTTGGCGCTCATGAGCGCTCCATCCTTGTGAAGTACCACTTCCACCTCGGTGGTAGACAACAAGTCTAAACAACAAAATAAGTCTTTTATCATTGCCCTCCCAAAAGACCAGCCTGTGTTTTCTGATCTGACACTCTTATTGTCAGGAGGCCACTGTTTGTTTTAAAAACCATGACCATTTCCTGATCTGCCATCACACTGATCAACGTTTGGATGAGTTTCAGCACCTAAAACTGTGAAAGACGGTGGTCGTGGTTAAAAGACACTGTGTTGACTGTAGTTTTATCCATCCTGAACTCTTCTATGTGAAAGAACTGCGAAAATATGTTAATGATGTTTTTCTTTTGGGGGGGCAGGAACGTTAGAATATCAAGCCTCACTTCAACCTTCACAATTACTAATTATCATTTGTAAAACTACAACAGGGAAGAGGGCACTTGTAGATGAAGAAGATGTAAATATAAATGGTTCTAAGAGATCGAGCTAATCATAAATACAGTGTTTTCCTGGTCTCAAAGGGTACACTACATACAAACCCTACCACATTGGTTTACATTGGCTGCCAATGTATCTGTCCTGTGTGAGTTTTCCTCCTCCACCAAGCTGCTGGGAGTAATCACAACACAAACACGGCCTCAGAGGTCAGCAAATTGGATGACGTGGCTTAAATCAGCTCTTCAGCGGCAGGCAAATGAGACCAGCCTGTCCCGGTGGAAGTGCATATTCTGGATGAGCTGAGACTATCATCCCTTGATGAAAGTGTGTACTCAAAACATTTAAACATCATCACCACCACATCGACAGCTGTCTGAGACTGATGTAGTGAAGAGGTGTTAGCAAACATAAGGACCACCTGTATGTAAGTGTTTCACTGAATCAAAAGTTATAGAATTGCCTTTTGAAAAACTAAAATTAAAGAGTTTTTTAAACATAAGTAGTAATAAAGCCTATGCTTGTTGATGGTTAGATTATATCTGTGTCTCTCTTTGCATTTACCAAACACATTTCTAATTATGGAGCGAAAAGGGTTATTTTAACTCTGGACTGGGAGTCATACAGACTCAGATATCCTTCTCACTCAATAATGAATCCCTCCTCAATGTGACAGCTACAAGACCACAAAAGAAGATGTGCTATTGCCTAATAAGAGAAGTATGGAGGCCGGGATGTGCCGAGTTAGGGTCAGAAAAAGTGCCGGGGGAACTGACCTGCCACAGGGCGTGAAGAGACATTCGCCTCTGCTGCTCCCTCACCTCTGCTGCTGTGTTGGTTTTGAAAATGATACCTTCAAACGCTGTGTAATTTGAATTCACAGATTGTTAACGGTGATGTGTGACATTTCCTCTGTTACATGAACTATTTTTTAGATAAATTAGACCAGTTGTAAGAGTAGCTGTTACATTGGGGTGCACACTTCTAGCTCCTTTTACTGATACATGGTGTAAAGTGTGCGTGGAAGCACTGAGAAAGAGAGTGAGAGAGAGAGTGAGCGGCAGAAAAAGTGATGAATGCGAGCAGAGCAGCAGACAGGGAGAGCAGTAAACACAGGCCACAGTTTGTGAAGAGTAAAGGCTGCAGTTTCTCAAGAACAACCTAAAGCTCCTGTGTGTTATTTTGCAGGAAAACAAAAAACTGAACGCATATTCTTGTTATTTTCTTTGAAGAGATTAAATAGTGCTTACCAGCACTTATTGTGCATTAATGTGCACTTCACATGTGTTATTAGCACACCTGTTTGACACTGATGTAATAAATTTCATCTAATAACGTAACTCACTATTTGAAAACTAAAGAAGTTATTTATTGCATATTTTTACTCCTACTTTAGTCGGTATAATAAACTATTACTCAAATACTGTTTTTATTTACCCACCACTGTTGTTTGGACCCAGATTAGGCAGTTCATGACAAAACTGTTTTGGAACAGAGCTCCTTCAGCTTGAACTCAGCAGACTGCTGTTCATTTCTTTCTTGGTTAAGTTCACCAAAAAGGAAAATGGTCAAAGTTAAAGGTACATTATCACCATCTTACAATCCCAAACATATTTGGTACTAATGGAGCCATCCTGGTTGAGCCCTAGACAATCAGCACCTGTATCTGAGTATTTAAGGCTAGTCTGGAAACAATGCTCTGATGTGGCAGAGCGCCAACACGCCAAACAAGCCATCTGGCATCTTTCAGAGAGAGTTCATCTTCATCATCCAACACTCTCCTGGCTCCATCATCTTCCCTTTTTTCCATTATGTTCAATGCTGTAAATGTCAATATCAAGAAAGGTTGACAGATGATTTCAGTTACCCCCCCGGAGCACACACACACACACACACACACACACACACACACACACACACACACCACCCCGACTACCCCACCACACAAATACACATCAATAGCAAACCCCTGCTTTACTAATCAGCTTAGCATTCTCTTGCTCTGCCTCTCACCCCACTTGTAGGGTAGGATTGATATCTGATTATGTCGGGTCACTCATCCAGATGGACCCACGTTCAGACGCCCACCCGCCCCGCCCTGCACCACACCTGACCTCTGACCTCCTGCGGCGTTGCCATGGAAACCTGCGCCGTGGAAACGAGGAGGGCAGGGATGGAGAGGTGGGGAGAGCCCATATGGGGAGGATGGGAAGGAAGAGATAGGGGGAGGTGTCTGTGTTTGGTATTCCGGGCCAATCTCATGGCTGTTTAAGATCTATGAATAGAGAGTGAGCTGGCCGTGAACGTCTCCCCCCCCTCCTCCTCCTTCCTTCTCTCTCATCCCTCACTGTCTCTTCTCTGTGTCTTCTCTTGAGCACTCCACCTCTGTCTGTTCTCTTTCTCTCCCCTTCGCTTCTCTGCTCTGGTGCCAGACAGATGGTTCAGAACGCAAACAGTGTCTGAAGTTCGGACAGCATCCCTTACCAGCCTAATAAATAAACAGGAGGAAGCAGGAGATTGTGTTCTTTGTGTGTAGGGATGCACTCATTCACTGCATGTACACATAATGACACGGACTCCTTGCCAGTTTTACGACTGGCACACTCTTAATGGAAAGGCTACATAGGAAAATTCTGGTTTAGTACAACTTTAGTCTTATTTTTGTAGTTTTGGCCTTAAAACAGACAAGGCAAACTACACGAGATAATCACACAGGTTATAAACAAGTCAACAGTTTATCCAGATTGTCTAAACCATCCTCATTCAGGGGGTAGTTGCGTAGTTTTAAGGCAGTTCATCTAAAGATTGTTAAATCCTGCACATCAGCAAATAACTATAACAGCTAATTCTATAACCTCACATTTATGTTTAGGAGGAAAAACAAACATCTAGCCTTAACACTGGTTATCACTTTGTGATTGTGAAGCCATGCCAGCAGCTCTGTGAGGCTATATTTAGGCTGTACTTTGAGATAAATGCTAACGTCAGCATGCAGAATGAACTAAACGTGACAGGACTCATTAACCAGAAAAAAACAGCCTCAAACAGAACTCAAAATGCTTTGTTGTTATAATTTGGATCAAATTGTTCCAACAAAAACTGATCCAGAGTCCAAATGTGAACTGATTTACACTGTGGATTGTATTGTCAGGCTCTGAAAGGTTAATCACTTGGTAATCGATGGTAAAGCTACAAAAACAAGACTCATCGTGTAGGAAAACCAAACTGTCCCATTCAACAAAGGTTCTCTGTAGCACAACACAGACCTGGTTTAACATATGGTGAAGTAAAGAATCCTTTTAAAATCCTATAATTGATCCAAATTGCGAATATTAGAACATTTAGAGAACCACAATGGCTCATTTCCTGTGATTTTCCAGTGTTGTTTTGTTGTATGTTAACATGCCACTCCGCTAACCGAGGAACCCTCGAAGAACCCTCCTTCCTCTCTGTGTAATCTATCTAGAAGATTGATGACTTTCACATGTGTGGGTGATCTATTCCAAAATGTGCTCTTATGGGGTGCAGATATTAAAGGGATAGTTTGGATGTTTTGAAGTGGGGTTGTATGAGGTACTTATCCACAGTTAGTGTATTATTTACAGTACATTGTGGTAGGCATGTCTTAGTTAAGAGAACTGTTCAGGAGTGCTAAGTAATGTACTTCTGTGGATGGAAACCTATTTTAGACACTAAGAAAATCAACATCAGATCAAGTGGACACTACATTTAGAATATTTTACTTTGCCATCAGACAGCCCTCTCCAACTGGCAGCTGGACTGCTCTTTGTTTCCTCAGAGAACTACTGGTCTGGTTACTTTGCATGTGTTATTATCCAACATCCAATGTGTGTTTTTAATGGTTAATTCAGGTACGAATTGATCTGGACAGTTGTGTATCAGCTTGTTCTGCAAGGTAAAATTACTGTTTTTGTCACCAAAAGAGATCAGCTTCAGTTCTGACGGCGACGTAAAGCAGAGAGAATATTCTAAATGCAGCTTACACTTACACTGATGGGTTTTTTTAGGTGTGTCTTCTTTTTTAAGTGGTTAAAATAGTTTTTTTTCTGCTGTACACATCCACAGCAGTTTATTGCTTAGCATCCATTCCTAACTCTGACCACTGACCACAGGATCCTGTAATTAATACACTGACTATGGATACCTCATACAACCAAACTTCAGAAAATCCAAACTATCCCTTTAAAGGCCAGTAACTGTTTATCATATGTAATCAATTACACCCCCCACCCCTAACACACACACACACACACACACACACACCTCCAAATTGAAGTACTTAACTTACATGTGGTATCTTCATCGCTACAGAATAAAAAGTCTTTTTGAAGATGAAGAGTTTTGCAGAAACTGTGGATTTAGAATAAAACTTTAAAAAATGAACTTTAAAACACAAAATTTTTACATTTAATAAATTTTTTTAATTTACCCATAAACACTCTACTTATATAGAAGATGAAGCCAAAAACCTCTCATGCAGTGCACACACACACACACACACACACACACACACAGAGGCTAACAGTAACAGAGCAGTGTTGACAGCAGCCTCCTTGGTAAATATTGAATTTAGCCAAGCAGGCTCAGTCTAATCTCCCAGCATGCAATGGGCTGATGCTCACTTATCCAGATGGACAGCTTTGCTGGGAGTTATTTGGTAAACAGCTCTCATATGTTCTGCTATGTTGCAATCCAGACAAATACATGAATATCTCAGCCGACAAATGGAGCCAACAACTTCCTCTTTCTCAAGACCTGTAAAAAAATATTTGTAATAACGGAGGGTAATTAAATGCAGTAAACTTCATCGCAGCATCCCTGATATTTCAAAGGAACATGGTGGACAAAGATGCCGACTGTCTCATGTGTTCATCTTGTCCACACAGGAAATGCTTCACTACAGCAACATGCAGTAGTGTGCGCACAGACTGAACACCCGGAGGCAGAAGTAGCAGCCATCACTCTTTTCTCATGTGCCCACATGTCGTGTATTGTCTGTCCTTGTGGGTGTGCTGACAATGTATTTTAAGTTAAAGAAGAAACATGAGTTAAAAATATTATCAATACTTTGTTTTATCCTCTTTTTAGAGTGATGGCGTAACATTTATCAAGCGACTACAGGTGAAAACCCCAAAGTTACAAGTCCTATTTTCCAAAATTAGCTGTTGTTGGTTGTCTGGATGACCCAGAGTCACAAGAACACTGTGAGAGAGAGACGCTGTTGAGTTTATTTAAAGGAAAAAACAGAACTGCATGCTTGTGGTAAGTAAGACAGTTCTTTTTTTATTATTATTTAGATGCAGTAGTGCAGTGTTCCTTTTTTTATTTTACAAATCTGGGTCATCAAGGATATGAAGCAGGTCACCGTGGGTGTCACCCAGAAAAGAATAAAAAACATATTACTAGAGTCAGCCACAGACTTTTGTAACTTCTTCTGCTTCTCTGTAATTTAAGTTCCTGTAACTGAAGGAAGCTTCTTGTTTATTTTAAACTTTTGGGGCGAAAATCCATGAAAACTGTGTTTGAAATGTATCAAATTTAGCATTTAAATGTGAGTTATTATGCATTTGCCAAAACTGTATCATTACACGAAAAATGATGCTGTGTGACTTCTGGTCACACAGATTTTTGTGTATCCCTAAAGAGAGTTTGTCATTACTGCTATTTCTTTGAGTAACTTGAAAAAAAAAAAGAGATGTTTACTGGGCGAGCAACAGAAAAAAAAAAAAAGAGAGAGAGAAGAAGGAAGAAAAACAACATTCTGGATGAAGTAAAACAGTAATTATGAGGTTTTCTCACATCGTCTTTCACAACTCTTCACAACACTGCTTGCACAGAGTCGAGAGAAAAGCAGATTTGTGCAGCAGCAGAAGCATTATGTACTGCCTCATGGACATTCCTGCCAAGGTTGAAATCTCCATTGCTAATATGAACTTTGCATAAGTGCTTATAATGGTAGCGTTGATTCAGCCTGGTTATTGTTTTTCCACTAAAGTAAAGCAAAGCTGAGAAAATTCCTGGGTAAATATAAACTTTGCTTAAGTACTTATATGGCTGTTTTCTCTCTCCCATATGGCGGCCAAAGGCACAAAGCCTTGGGGGGAATACCAAGCAGCTCAGCTAAGCCCCCGTCCCCATCCACGAGACAAAGAGGCAGCTCTTCAAAGCAGCGCTGGGCCTTTAAACAGTTAACAGCAGCGAGCGCTTTTAAACATGGCGTTTTGTTTGAGAATACTTTGCGCCACTAAACCCTTGAAGATCTCCCACACTCCTGCTCGCTGCCGTCAAAAGAGAAAATTGACAAGATGAACTCATGGTTATATCCTGAGCTTTCATTCCTCTTTACATACTAATGCAGACTCTGTTTTTGTTTGTCTAATTAGCCGTCCTGTCTCTAATTTGTTGTCTAACTTTTCCTTCTATTTCTGACCATGACTATTTTCGCTCAGTGTGACACAAAAGCCTCTACTATCCTACTTTAAATCTTTAAATGTGGTATTTTACTTGATTTCATGCTGCTTCTATAAATTCTATTTATTTTGACTTGTTGATGTGCATATATAGTTCTTTGTAGATGACATATTCACATGATCAATCGTCAATATATTGTGTGATTCCATTCCAATTTTGACAGTTGCTATAAGCATCTCTATAAGAGGCTATGCGTACAGATCATGATTCCCATTACATTTATACCTCAGCACCTGTATACACATCTCCATTCAAAATTTAAACTGCATTAAACTACATGGACGCCCATTGACTCCCATTTTATTATAATATAATATAAAATGTCGCACAGTTTACGAGTTAAATGCCATAATGTAATCAATCCTGAACTGTTTTAAAGCCTCCATTTTCTCTAATTGCATCTATAACTCAGCCAATACATGGAGGTTAATGAGTTTTCATGTGATTATAACGTTGCCCAGACTTTTCATGCAACATCAGTGCACCCAGCAGTCACATGTATTTTCCCCAAGAAATTCTGTGGGTTGCTTTTTAATTTATGACAGTAACCGGATTTTATGTTAAATCGAGAACTACTGGAATGTCGATTACACAGAAGACACGTAAAAGCTGATGTGTGTGTGTGTGTGTGTGTGTGTGCACAGCGGAGATACACACAGGCTAATCCAGGCATCAGACATCACTGTTTATGTGTAAGAATAATTGCTATGAGCTGCAGAGAGATTTAAGAGTCCGGACCCTGCTGCTGAACGACTTATGGCGGGAGTGTGAAGTGTTATCATTAGTAATGTGATTAACACCTTATCCACAGGGGCAGTAGGGGGCAGCGCTTTTTGTGAGCGGGTGTGTTTTGTGTGTGAGACAGACAAGAGACAATTAGGTGGTGGGTTTTGGGGGGGCAGATTTGAGGGGTGATGGTAAATCTTTTGTCATTTTCACTCAAGCCTGTAATATGTAGGAATGATGGTGTGTTGCGTTTGTTGCAGTGGCGCTACCTCTTCCACAGAGCTATAATTACCTTGTTAATATATTAGCGACCAGCATTGATTACCTGGCTAATCCGATCACAGAGCCTGCAATTGATCCTTCTGCAAGCAGCTGGACAATAAGCACTTTGAGCGAAGAGGCGCTCAATAGCACATGCACAATTGGCTCTCTCACAGCTTAATTGGCTAAAATAAGCCAAACATTTTGGTTTCCCTCTCAACGGTCAGATCAATGAAGGGAATGAGGCCTGAATTCAGATGACTTTCTTAACAAGCTCAGCTGAGTTTTTTTCTCCCCTCTCCTCCTCCAAAGCCTCTCCCTCGTGTCTTTTCTGATTCATTTTCCAAAGATTAGTTTTTAGGCATTTCTGCTTCACAGCAAAGAGACACAGGCAGGACGGGTGGGAGGTTTGACTAGAGGTGGCGACCAAGGCTGAAACTCTCAGATAATGTTTTGTTCTCATGGATTACCTCATCACCACATATATGTTCATAACCAACAGTTAGGCTTAGACAAGCAAAGCAACTCTGGTGAGGGTTAGAGTTAACCATTGTCTCTGACATCCTGTGTTAAGTAACACAGCAATAAAACGAGGGGGCAAAAGGTTCTTATGACTGAAAAGAATAATGGCCAAAATCATGACTGGTGAGAGGTGGTAATTGCCATAAGCTTCCGCATAACATCATTCTACATTGAGATCATCACGAGGCTCAGCCTGTGAAACCAGCTGCATAATGTCTGCTGTCACTCTGAGGGATGTTTGCTGAAGCCTGACAAAATGATCCTGATGACATCAGCAGGGCTGTTTGGGATTGGATTTGAGACAAAGGCCGCGATCAGGCAGAGTGCTGTTTTGCTGCCTGGGGCGGCTTTTTGTAATTGTTCTCAATGAGAGTGAAGCTTTTTTGCTTTTTTGCAGGACGCCCCGAAACCCCTGAACATATCGAGTTGAAAAAAAACATGATTTGTGTTTTTTTTCCATTGTCCTCTCAGATTCACTGAGATGGTAGAAAAGCCCTCAGTCACAGCAAGTGTCCTCTGCCTTCCCACTTTTTATACAGATGTTTATTAACTAGGTAAGGTGATTAGCTATTTAGAAGACATAGATGAGCTTACTTCATATCATCACGACACACAAGGACAGGTGACACAGTGGTTACCTAGCAACAATAAAATGACAAAAGATGCAGTTTTTTTGTTGTTTTTTTAATTGTAGGCTTAAAAAATGCACCTCATGTTCTGCAGAATGCAAAAAGCCCTCAGGACAGAAAGCCTGCTGTACAAACCAGGTACATGGAGTTTGAATGACTTGTGTGTTTACCAGGCAGGGACTAGAGACTACCAAGTTGCATTATGGGAAGTGTAGGAATCAGTGTTTTTCGGGGTTGACCTATCAGGACTAAAAGTCAGGATCTCTCTGCATCTGCTGCTTCTTTTCTAAATCTGTCTTCCTTCATTTTCCCAACTTTATGGATGTGCAACATTAAACTCTTAGCTGAGTTCACTACTTTACTTTTTCTTGATAGCTCAGCTACAGTTTGTTTTTTTAGCCGTGCAAACACTTCTGACACATCAGGGCAGCACATTATTTATTCTATCAAAGGGGGGTCTCCGCTCACTTCACGAATCAAACTCTGTTTCCAGGTGTTGGGGAGTACTACTGTACATGGGAAAAAGGTTATATAAAACCTTTAGTGTGTCCAGAGGGAGCTGTGTGAAGTCTGAATGTTATGTCACATGAGTCAGCAGCGTTTGAAGCTGGAGAGTTTGAAAATGAAAAAAGATCTCTTGGTGTGGAGTTAGAAACAAATGAGCCCAGCAGACTTCTGTACCCTCGCTGCTCATCTCTGCTGCAGACTACAGACGAACACAACACAGCCAAATCTCTGCGTGAACTGTCGGAGGGTGAGGTGTATTGTGGGTAATGTAGGCACTAGGTTTTGACAACAAAAAGTGATTAAGTTATTTCCATTTGAAGACATGGTTGGTTTTTATTTTATGCTGTTGTTGTGACCAGACTACACAAACTATTAACTACTATTAACTGTTGTAGCTTCATATTGCACCTCTCATACCCAACTTGTCTGCCTCCTTCTGCCTGTCTGTGTGTCTGCCTGTCTGTGTGTCTGCTTCCCTCTGAGGCCCATCGAAAGACCAGCTGGTGGCTGACAGCAGCTGAGGACCATAAATCAGAAGCGGAGGCAGAATTCCTTACGCCGCGTTGGCATTCACTTTGTCAGCCATGAAATAAAGATGTAGCGGAGCAGGAGGTCAAAGCATACAGAGTCCAACCCCCCCCAGAGCAACAACAACCTAACGTCCACCCTTCTAAAATCTTTATCCTTCCTCGGTGACTTTCTCTCCACAGGTAGCTGCTCTCGTCACCTCTTCATTTGTGTGGTCTGCCTTGTCTGGCCATAATTTATGATTGGGTTTGACTGTTATGGGTTTGTGACGGTGAGTAGCAGTATCTCTGGAAGCCCACTGAATGGGGTTGTGGAGAAGTCTTTGTGGCACAAAACCCTCATGATCTCTGCTTTCTCATATGTGTTCTGATATATATTTTATGCTCTGAAGATAACAGATTATGTTCTGGTGGCACTCGTTTTTATTTTCAAGTATCAAATTATTGTTTTGTGTCAAGATGTCTGACTTTTATCACAACTTTTAGAACAAATTCTCTTCGCTGCAGCTTTGTTGTTTGCAGGCTTTGGTCCTTTCTCTTCTTTGCAGCAGTACAAGAGGAATCCATAATGAAGCCCGCTTGGACAGTCTGTGAAGTACTGAAATCTGTTGTCCTGTCTGAGATAATGATGCTTCTGAGTCGTGATCACAGCAAGGTGATCTGTCTGTTATCTCCAGAAGATGTTAGACATTTATATCTTAATATCTCCAGCCTTTAAACTGCATCAAGAGAATAATTAACATCTCTACAAAAAGAAAGATTTACCTTGCAAAGCTAAAATTTCAGTACAGTTTCTTTACTGTGGAAGGCACAAGAACTAAAAACTAAATATGCTAATTTACTTAAAGCCACACGAATCAATGTAGCATTAGGTGACAAGTAGAAACAATCAATTAAATACTGATTTTAATGTATACAGTCAACCTGTTTACCAAGCTTTGCAACACCATTTACTTATGAGACGTTCAGTCAACAACAAAAAAAACACGAGGTTAACACTTTGAAATTGTAGCAGTTTGATCTGGTTAGCTACGGAAACTACTTGGTTGGGTTTACATGATGGTTTGGATTAAAATAACAACAATACTTATTTTATTTTTATTTCTGATGTACATTACATTGTCCTTCAGTGTCTCCTATAGATATTAAAGGGCGCCTTGAGCATCTGTATCACAGGCTGGTGAATTATTATAAAAGAATGACAACAATCATTTGTCGCAGCAATTTAATCTCGACTTAAGTGTCTAATTCTGACTCCTAACTTAGTGTAAACCTGATACTTAGGTTTAATAATACGTAGAATGCTAACAGTAGCTAGCATTAGCCACCATAACTCGTCTTTCGTCTTTTAAAAGTCACATAGTCTCAGTTTGGACCTGAACCTAAACTGTCCTCAATCATCAAGCCTTTACCTCGTCATGTCGCTCTAGTGAGGGTATTTGGTCACCCACACACACACATACCAACATACACACATGTACACATTCACCCCCCCCCCTCCCAACACACACACACACACACAAAGTCACACATTGCTCCCACTTCTACATTTGAAAGAGCTCATTGTTGCAGCACACCTGCCCAGTCTCCATCACGACCGCAGCAACTTAATGGAATCCCATGTAGGATTTTTGCTTAATCCATGTCCTGCTTGTTCCTGCATTAGTCTGCGTGTCATGGTGACATGTAGCCCTGCTTCTTCCAGGCCAATCAGGGGGATTGTGTTCACACGGTATGTATGTCAACATATATAACACATGTACAGCATACATCCCCCAGCAGGAATGAACAACTGAACAAGGAAGAGGTGATTATTATTATTATTATTATTATTATTATTATTATTATTATTATTATTATCGTATTCATTTAGCATCAATGCTAAATTGCCACATTATCTGAGATTATTAAACCAGACATTTGACCCACTGCTAATACAGTAAGTATTAAGTATTGATAAGTACAGCTTGAAGATTAATGTAATTGATTTTTATGTGTGGTAAGTAATAGCAGTGTAGAGAATATCAACCTTATAAAGATTAAATGTCAGGTGTCTGCTTACACATGGATGTCTGCATTTATGCTGTGAAGTACAAAAAGTTTCCAAAACTTCTTGCAAACTTTTTGATTTAAAAGCTTCATATTTTTAAGTTTTCTCTCAAAATTCTGTTCAAATGTTTTATTTTCAGAAATAATTCTGACAGAGTGCATTAAATAAGTCATGTAATTACTTTCTTATCGTATAAAGGTTGAATAACTTAATGAGCTGTTACTCTTATATAGACTTTCACAGTTAGTATTTGTTTGTTGCTCCCCCAATCAATATCTTTAATTCCCCTTATATTCGTTCCCATGAGGAACTAAATTCAACAATTTTTTTTTTAATTTCAAACAAGTCCCAATCAGCTCCCATCAATTCCCATCCCTATTTCCTTCTGTCCTCCTTCCATCCCTCTTTTTCTTTCAGTGGTCTGAGTGGGGCACTGAGGGAGGGGTCAGAGGTTAAAAGGATAGGTCCATGTTTGTCTAGTTGTATTGTCATGGCCTTGGTCCATCTGACCTCCAATGTGCTGTGTTCACACAAGGGCACCGGGTGAGACTATCGCTCATGCATGTTCATGTGTATTTGTGTGTGTGTCTGTGTGTCTGTGTGTCCATCCGTGGGAGTCTGCATACACACAAATGGGGTCACATAACGATCTGAGTCATGCAAAGACATCAAAGGCACAAGTAGAAAGAAAAACCCCCCAAAAACAAAAGTGAAACTGTCATCCGGCCGTTGAGCGTCTTTAATGGACTGTGGATACTGGCCTCTGGTGAGGGGACTAGGTTCTGTCTGAGGGGTTAACTCTGGTTGTAAAACCTGAGGTGGATATTTCCCTTTCAAAGATCCTTTGAAGAGGAACAAAGGGCTGAGCCTGTCGTGGAGATTATCCTGTTAAGCCATGGCCGGCCTCGCCCACCCAGGATGGCCACAGACTGTACGGAGCTGTCATATCAGTGGCCACATCCACTCCGTGCCGGCCCGCAGGCTGGGGAAACATCCACATTAAGGGTATTTACACAGCACTCCTGTCCACGGGTTGGATCACTCTCAGATTATCCATGTTCTACGTATCATGTCACAAGAGGTAATTTCCCTTTGTGAGAACAGCAATAGCAGACAAGCAAAGGGCAGACAACCGCAACACAGGTCTACAGCAATGTTCATTACACCACACGATATCTTAGGCGATGGAAAGAACAAACTATTTACAGACTGCGTCCTACATGCACCCCTTGAAATTTTTGAATTTTGCCTTAAAGGTTAGGTCTTTAAAAGGGAGAATGAAAGGCTTGAGGATCACTGGGATTCATCCTCTGGGGACCGTAAATACTCAGTTTAGTGGAAACGGTTTATATATAGTACTTTTGGAGATACCATTGGTAAAAGCAGTACATCTTCTAAACTAAAAATCAAAAACCATAAGTTGTGATTGCACTTTAAAACAACACAGCTGAGTGATTCCTGATCCGACTGTCCAATCAGAAAGACAACAGAGTCTGTTGCTAACGTTCAAAACCTTACTAATCTTACAAAAATTATTGATATGACAATTTCAAATCACTATGATTTGTTTTAAGTAAAAACTGCTTGGTTAAGATTAAGGAAAGGAAAGTGTTCACCTAGTGGATCTGTTCATGTTGTAAAATTGCACTCAATTAACAATTAACGTTCAATTCCAATGTTCAGTGCAAGTTCAGTGGCAAAGAGCAACGTAAGGGTTTGGTGTTCAGGGTGGTGCTTTTCATGTCCATGCTTTTTACTGGCCGTAACATGATCTCTCCCTTACATTAAAAACATGGTTGTTCCTGGGTGCAGACACCATAGAAGGTGTGAGTTTTAATAAAAACTATGATTGAACGTAACCTCAGAACGTTCCAATACTGATCTTCTTGTGATATGGTGTACACTACCTCCTGCACTGACATTGGTGGTAGTAAGTGTGGAATCTTCAATGTCCAGTCTAGTCCATCTAGTCTGTCTTCCATTGTGGGAGTGGTTCTGGTACTACAAACCTCACGGTACTGCTGCCTTGCCTTTGGTCCTGATGGACGAAAGTCAATTCTGATGGCCACAAGAGGTTGGGAGAGTCCTAAAGGTTGTTTAAGACATTTGGACAAACAACAAATGCTGCCTTTTTCTTGACAGGACGGTCTTGACGTGTTTAAGTGAAGGTTATGACAGAATGGTGGGACTTTAAGAGTATTACCATATTTAAGAGCAGTCTGGCCAGTCGGTCAAGATATTGTAGTGTATAGAGACCGATTGATGTCATTGTCAGGTCCCATCACTATTAGGGCAAGAAATGTCAGAACAAGATTTCATTCAAGATTGGAGTTCCTTCCATTAATAGAGATAATGAAAGTCCAAACAGGAATGAAATATGTGTGAGGGGATGTACAGTATGCAAGTTGGCAAGATGAGAACGTGTCCATCTTGCTGCTCATCTCATGGAAATTTAAGATGTGTGGAAATGTCCTGAGCGGGGAATGCAGATGATAAAATGTCTGTGACAGTTTTATTGTGATCCGGGAGCATCCTTAGCCAAGACATCAGTCAGCCCGACTCGACAGGCTCTCACAGCTGCTGTTATTTAGACGACAATTCACGACCACCGCACCACCGGGGAGATTTGATCTGACTGGCCGGGTTACTGTGTGGGGGTTTAGATGAACATAAATAACTGAATTTAATGAGGCCTATGATTTTAATATATCCAGGCTTTAAACTTCACATCTGCACGGCCACAGTGCGCCTGAAACAATACAGCTTAGTTTACCGGCAACATGCAGAGCGGTACGCGGTCCGATCGAAGTCGGACAATGTACCCCAACTGGACGACGCGCTTGCCAAGCTTCTGGTGACAACTTGAGAGGCTGACTGTGGGTCAGACCCTGCTTAAAGTCTTATTCATGTCAGTGTGTTCTCCTGCAACTGAGTCTTAACAAGTCATAACTTTCATACAGTACAGTCTGGGATAGCTGCGTATTTTGTCTGTCCACTGTTTAAAATGTATTTCCACCCCCTGGTGGCCAAAAATCAGCCAAAGAAGCTTTAAAGTACAAAACACTTGCATTTAAAATTGAATGGGAGTAAATGGGCCATGGAGCAGATACATACATCTATATGTAACTATGTAGTTTTTGGTTTTGAACTGTACTGATATTTTGTACTTTCACTATATATATTTCTTTCTTTGTCAGTTTCCCACAGAATAAATACAGTTCAGTCTTATTTTACCTCATCTAGAAGAGGCTGGATCTGAGGATAACCACACCGTGTATTTCTGTCAGTCATAGAAAACTTTTTTTGGTATTCAAATGTGTTGCTTCTACCTTCCAAGCATTGGTTTCTAATTTTATTACACTATGAAAATCAACTAGGTTCACTTGTTTGTGCACAGGGTGAACTATGGGTCTGTGCTGTAAAACCTTGCCATGTTTTGCATGTCACAGTGATCATTTTGAAGCCGGACATTACGACGAGGGCTCTTATGAGTTTATCCAAAAAAAGTCGTGTTAAGAAGAAAAATAGCCTGTGCATGTAAACACTGCATCGATACAATGACAGATGGCTGAGGGTCTGACAGTGTAGGAGAAATGCAATCTCAACAGGCCTAGAATAGACAGTCAGTGGCACTAAATTAGTGCTTACTTTCTCCACCTGACCATCCACACACCACATGTGTCAATCCCCTCACCCTCCGGCATCTCCTGCCCCCTGGTAACCTAAGGCCAGGGAGAAATAACCAGGCTATAAGGCGAAATATCAGCTTACACTTCCCGCTCCAAAAGGACAAATATGAAAAGTAGACATGTATTTGCTCCACCAGAATGCCAATCAATCAGAAACTGAAGCTCAAAACGGAGCTTTAGTTTCGTTTGACAAAATGGAAGCAGGCCAATGTTGAGAAATGGTGAAAGGAGTGATGTGTGCAGCCGGCAGAGGGGCGCGATCGATCAGTTTGGACCAGACCTTAAATTAGACTGATGTGTCTGAGTCTGAGAGGACAAATAGCAAAGAGTGAAAGTTATGTATAGGAGCTGAGCTTTGGTTATGTGGTTGTTTAAAGTATAGTACAATTTGTTTTAAGTATTTCCATTTTATGCTACTTGATACCTCTATTCCGCTACATGTCTGAGGGAAATATTGCACTTAGTTGCTTTATTTAATTTATTTGAAGTGGAATTAGTGGTTACTTTTCTTCTGCTTCCTCTAGTAAAGGATTTAAATACTTTATACATTGATAAGTATACAAGGAGAAAGAGATTTTGTTTATATGGCATCACAGATTTAGTAAAGTCAAAATATTTCCTCACTATACTAAATATATGCTTTTATGACTAATGCGTAACATTCACTTTCACTTAACACATCTTCTAAGTATCTTAACTGTTGCCTCAGTATAAAACATATCATAACCTGTAAGGAGTCTCAATTATAAAAAGCCTCATGTGGATTTGTGAGACGACTCTTCTTCATGTCTCTCCACATCACGGACTTAAACACTCAGTAAGGCATTAGCACCCTCCTCTCTGAGTGGCAAATGGACATGAAATTGACAGTGACAGTAGCAGTAGCAATGTCAAGGAGCTGAGGAGAGGCAGTTATGAGAGTGTGAGGACTGTTGTTGATTGTTGAAGGGCAGACGACGCCGTGACGGCCCGTTCAGATATTTTGTGAGCGGCAGATAAGTGGGGTGTCAGTGACAGAGTGATGTCTCTATCCACGGCCAAGAATTTGTCAAGTTCGTCACCCAAAAAAAGGAACACGGCATAGCAAGCAGGGCCTGCCACTTCAATACCAGTCTCCACACACACACACACACACACACACAGCTGTGTAGACATTTATGCCAGGCAAGCAGAGGAGGAAAGATGTGTGTGAGTGTGATTTTCCTCCATTAGTCCTTTTCGAATATTTCTTTCGCACACCAACTGCATGCTTGCCATGCTTGTCCGGTGTCACCACATATTCATGTATGCATATGCGGATATGTTTGTCATTTTAAAATGCAACAGGTGTGTATAAGTGTACACATGTATATATATGTGTGTGTGTGTGTGTTTGTGGGTCAGTCCGAATGACTCCTGGCTCCTAACCCCTCCACCGTCCCAGTAATGCAGACAGGCAGTCTGTAGGCAGCCCTGTGTCCCGTGTCAGTGGGCCAGCTCCCCACAGTGACCTTTTTAACACCTCCAGGACCTCTGCACGCATCCGGCCAAAAGTCACTTTTTACAGCGTGCATAAGCATGATCCTACTGAGCAAGTCACAGAAGAAATCTGACGGATGGATTTGCCCATCTGTTAGTTCGCTCCCACATTTCTCTGTAATCACTGGCCATGAAATTGAGAAATTGTGCATAATTTATGAAATGTATTTGTTCAGACATACATGAACATGACACAAGCATCTCTGCATCCGTGTAAACATACACCATTCCCCCCGGACAGGTGGGCGTTGCTGTTAGTAGCGTATTAAGCACAGTCAGAGTTGTGCACATTTTGTTGCGGTCAGGAAAACTGGCTGCGTCCCTGCATGGTATGGTAGTCGTACAACCCTCAACCCTGTAACGTCTGCCGCCGTCCAGCAGAAAGTTTCACAGCATCCGTTCTCACACCACCAGGCTCAGACCGCTGAACTCACTAGGACACGTTTACATCTCTATATATATTTGTATAACTCCTGCTTATACCTGCACACACAGCAGTTTACATATGTATTTATCTGCCTACAAGCTGTTTAACTGTCACAGTATATGTATATAGACTTTATATTTATTATAACTGATTATGTTTTATCTAATATATTTTATATTTTTAGCTTCAGCACTATCTTGTTGCATGTCTGTATACTTGTGTGTCTTTCTTTTGATAAATATTATATCAATATTGTTGGGAGGAGCCTCAGCATTAAGATTTTCATAGCCAGTGGCTGCTTGAGTGTAATTACACCCACGACAAATAAAGAAGTTATGCATTTAAAATTAAGATAACTGTATATTTCAATTTAATTTCCCTGCAGATATTAATAAAGTCATCGATCTCATATGCATAATTCTGTATTATCATTATTATAGTCATTTTTTAGTTTAGTTTTGGGGGTTTATTGTAGAGATAGTTCATAATCTAGCACATACAGTACAGTGAGAAACAGGGACAGGACATGCAGCAAAGGTCGCCAGACAGAGGTTGCAGCCACATTGTATGTCTCACAACCACTCGGCCATCGGACACCCCATTAATTAATTAATTAGATTTTAATTCAAGTATTATAGTGGTCAACAATTTAAGAAAACACAAATTAACAGAAGTAGCGACACTGAAACACCAACTCAAGTGTTACAAAATACAAAATTACAATTGAAAAAGAAGACATAACAGCCAGCTATGCTCAGGAATTCCTCCTTTAACGGATGCCTCAGCTCATGATTTACATCCAGTGTGCAGCCAGTGTGTGCTTCACGTAGCGAGGTGTAAAGAAAGAATGTGGAGGTCAAAATCAACAAAGGATTGTTTGATAAATCATAAATCAAATGGAACTAGCAAACAAGTGGAGAATAACTGGGCAACAACTACTCAGGTCCAGATTTGTAGCTCTCAGACAGGTGATGCAACCAAAGTCAGCAGCAACATCTTTACATTTACATTTACCTTCAGCAGGACAGTGAAGCTGCTGTAGTGGTGGCTGAATCAGAACCTGCAGACCCTTCGGTTATAAGCTGAAGACAAAAAAACATCTGTTTTACTGGACTCTGTGGTTTCTGTGAACATGCAACATTTGCATTGTGAACTGAGTGAAAGTGGGTTCACCCTCCACTGAACTGTTTCCACTTCTTGGGTGTATGAGGATCTATAAATCTCAAAAATGTAATAATCCTCAAGATAAAACATTTATAAAAAAAAACATTATGTTATGAGCAGTGTGTGTGTGTGTGTGTGTGTGTGACAGAGTCTTGCAGGTCGTGGAGAGGCTGTGTCCAGGGAGCTGCTGCAGGTCTTGTTAGCACAATGAGCAGCAGTCAGGGAGAGTGTTTGTGCAGGTGGAAGCCCCTGCTGTCAGAGCACACATAAATCTGCCAGGGGAGGGAGTCCATGTGTAACCTGCACCTCAGCCAGGACAGACATGTTTACTGCACAGCTACTGACCACACCGAGTCTGAGGTCTGACTCGGGTTAAACCAGTGGTCCTCAGACTGAGGGAAGGGCCACTGTAGGGGGGGGAGGGGGGTGTAGATGATTAAACTGTATGCATGAACCTCTGTTTAACCTGTAACTTTCTCAACTAATTAACCACTTACTGCATAAATCGCCCTCCTGCATTTACTGTTCCATTATGGCTTACTTCCAATACAATGGGATTAAACCAACAGTACCAAGAACCACTGTGCTTAAATTATCCACTGTTGTTTTCTTTACTCTTTCTTTTCTATTGTTTCCCCCTATGGGGGATCAATAAAGGAAAGTCTAATGTCTAAAGTTTTGAGATATGTTCATAAAACTGTAACCTGACCATGGATGAAAATGCAGGTGAGAGAAAATGCAGGTAAACTTAGCTGTGTACCAACCTCATCTCAGCACAAGACAACTGATGGTCTCAAACACATTAAAAAAGCAAGAAATCTCACAAATTAACTTTTGATAAAGTTTGTGTGTTGATTAAAAACCTCTCAATGCGACGACCTCATGAAGCTGATTGAGGGAGTGTGCTGAAGATAAGTGTATATTTCATACATAAAAGTCCATATTATCATTATTATTGTCTTTTTTTTTTGCATCTGCTTCTTTTGGTAGAGACAGTATATAATATAGGGAGTACAGTCAAAGCAAAAGGTGGATACTACAGCTTAAACCATAGAAAAATGAGAAGGTGTGTCCAAACGTAAAGACTATATTTCAACATGTAGTACATTTTAACATCGTCACGAAAAGAAATCTCACCTTTAAACTACGTTTAGTCCAGTTTTAAAATCTTTTCAGCTGCACCACAATCCTGCTCAAATATTCACATGATCTCTAATATGATATTATCAATATGAACAAATGTTTCATGACAAACCTGAAGTGATCATTCATTGATCCATTTCACACATATCATTCAGATCTGTGTCACTACAACAGATTAGTAATGTGAGGTTAATCAGTGTGGTGAACGTTTCTGACAACCACATACACAAGTGGACACAGAGGAGTTAAAAACAAAAGTATAAAATGAAAAGTTTGCTCAAAATCGCTCTAAAAGAGAACGATTCAAACACAAGAATCCATAAATACAAAGTTCAAAGGACTTGAAACGCCGGCTCTCTGACACAGTGGACAAGACAAAGTGGCACAGGACGAAGGGAGAAGTGGACGATATATAAAGACAAGAGGTAAGTGAACACAGGTGGAAACAGTCAGGGTGGAGAAGGCAATCACACAGAGGCAGGAAGTAAAGCTGACAAATGTAAACTACAAAGTAAAACTGGAAATCAGGAGAAAAAACATTAAATAAAAACAACATAATTCTCGAGCCATGACAGATTTAAGGTGCCAAGTACATAAGTAATAAATACTGATGTATATCAACTGGGAGCCATGAAACAATGAGATATATAATAATTAGATAACATTTACTTTATCCAGTTACAAGACAAATATCTGACTACTGCTTTTATCGCCCCCTCACTCTGTTCCCCCTCCCCACTCCCTGCTTCTACTTTTAAAGACGTGCAAAAAGAAAAAAAGACCTTTACAGGAAGTAGGAGAATTCAGAGGAAATGTCCACAACAATGTTTGACAGATTAATGTGCAGACTGTGATTACAGAGACACGTTTAAACTGTATTCTAAAACCCATTGGCACGTTTCCTGTTCACCAAAATGCTTAACTGCCTGCTCGAACACCTCGTAATGACTGCGTTGAGTGGTGGCTTCTGGAAACAAGCTGTCAGTGTGGTAGAAGTTTAACGTTTAACTCTCTGTGTGTCACTGCGGTGCTTTATTGAGGGAAGGCTTTGGTGTGTGAGCGCTTTGGGGGTGAGGTGTAGGGGGTAACGTCAGAGTTAAGCTCCCTCAAACACCAGAGGACACTAAATGAAAAAAAATGCGGACATAAGCATCTGTAAAATTTAAACTGCCTCTGGAATTTGAATGTAGTTTCTTTGAATGTAGCAGAGTTTCTATTTGCACTCAGGTGAAAATAGCCAGACAGCAGATATTTGGCTATTTACATTCTGCCCAGTGATATAGAATAAAGAGCTATAACCAGTCCTCTCTTCCTCCCTGTCCCACTATAACCAGTCCTCTCTTCCTCCCTGTCCCACTCTAACCAGTCCTCTCTTCCTCCCTGTCCCACCATAACCAGTCCTCTCTTCCTCCCTGTCCCACTCTAACCAGTCCTCTCTTCCTCCCTGTCCCACTCTAACAGTCCTCTCTTCCTCCCTGTCCCACTCTAACCAGTCCTCTCTCCCTCCCTGTCCCACTATAACCAGTCCTCTCTTCCTCCCTGTCCCACTCTAACCAGTCCTCTCTTCCTCCCTGTCCCACCATAACCAGTCCTCTCTTCCTCCCTGTCCCACTCTAACCAGTCCTCTCTTCCTCCCTGTCCCACTCTAACCAGTCCTCTCTTCCTCCCTGTCCCACCATAACCAGTCCTCTCTTCCTCTCTGTCCCACTCTAACCAGTCCTCTCTTCCTCCCTGTCCCACCATAACCAGTCCTCTCTTCCTCTCTGTCCCACTCTAACCAGTCCTCTCTTCCTCCCTGTCCCACCATAACCAGTCCTCTCTTCCTCCCTGTCCCACTCTAACCAGTCCTCTCTCCCTCCCTGTCCCACTCTAACCAGTCCTCTCTTCCTCCCTGTCCCACTCTAACCAGTCCTCTCTTCCTCCCTGTCCCACCATAACCAGTCCTCTCTTCCTCCCTGTCCCACTCTAACCAGTCCTCTCTTCCTCCCTGTCCCACCATAACCAGTCCTCTCTTCCTCTCTGTCCCACTCTAACCAGTCCTCTCTTCCTCCCTGTCCCACCATAACCAGTCCTCTCTTCCTCTCTGTCCCACTATAACCAGTCCTCTCTTCCTCTCTGTCCCACCATAACCAGTCCTCTCTTCCTCCCTGTCCCACTCTAACCAGTCCTCTCTTCCTCCCTGTCCCACTCTAACCAGTCCTCTCTTCCTCCCTGTCCCACCATAACCAGTCCTCTCTTCCTCCCTGTCCCACTCTAACCAGTCCTCTCTTCCTCCCTGTCCCACTATAACCAGTCCTCTCTTCCTCCCTGTCCCACTCTAACCAGTCCTCTCTTCCTCCCTGTCCCACCATAACCAGTCCTCTCTTCCTCCCTGTCCCACTCTAACCAGTCCTCTCTCCCTCCCTGTCCCACTCTAACCAGTCCTCTCTTCCTCCCTGTCCCACTCTAACAGTCCACTCTTCCTCCCTGTCCCACTCTAACCAGTCCTCTCTCCCTCCCTGTCCCACTCTAACCAGTCCTCTCTTCCTCCCTGTCCCACCATAAACAGTCCTCTCTTCCTCCCTGTCCCACTCTAACCAGTCCTCTCTTCCTCCCTGTCCCACCATAACCAGTCCTCTCTTCCTCCCTGTCCCACTCTAACCAGTCCTCTCTTCCTCCCTGTCCCACCATAACCAGTCCTCTCTTCCTCCCTGTCCCACTCTAACCAGTCCTCTCTTCCTCCCTGTCCCACCATAACCAGTCCTCTCTTCCTCCCTGTCCCACTCTAACCAGTCCTCTCTTCCTCCCTGTCCCACTCTAACCAGTCCTCTCTTCCTCCCTGTCCCACCATAATCAGTCCTCTCTTCCTCCCTGTCCCACCATAACCAGTCCTCTCTTCCTCCCTGTCCCACCATAACCAGTCCTCTCTTCCTCCCTGTCCCACTATAACCAGTCCTCTCTTCCTCCCTGTCCCACTCTAACCAGTCCTCTCTTCCTCCCTGTCCCACTCTAACCAGTCCTCTCTCCATCTCTTGTCCCTCTGCTCTCCTCAAAAGTCTTGAAGTCCCCACTGGAGGCTCCATCAGGTGACTTCCCACATGCACCTGTTGTCTTTGATTTGTGTCACTGGGCGTCATTAATTAAAGTGGATGCTTCCATTTTTTTATTTCTATCTATCTAAACTGTAGCTGGTGTGCTGTTTGGGTCAGGTCTCCCTCAGAAAAGAGGTTTCAGTCTCTTTGGAACGTCCTGATTAAACAAAGGTTAAATAACTAAATAGCCAAATAAGCATAAAGATCATGTGTGTTTTCCAGAGTGTCAGCTGGGTGCAGAGGGTCCCCTCTGTGGATATGGAGTTCCCTGGAGCCCCCCCATGACCCCGAATACAACCACAGACGCACCAGCAGCTGCTGATTTATCACTTTTCCTGCGCTCCACTCTCACACAGTTTGTCAGGGCGTTTTCATGTGACCGCTGTGTTTAACAAATGTGACTGTTGGGAAGAACAATAGATGAAAAGTACTTCAGTAAAAGTAAAAAATACTTTATCGTAGTAATGGCAGCAGATGTAATACTGCTTCCCTACACATGTAAACAGTTTTCTTACATGCTAACATACATAGAGGTTGTTAGCATGTACATCTGGTTGAAAAATCTCATAAAATACAAATTCTTACTTAGATCAGTGATTGTTTTCTGTGAGAAAATACAACAGAATGATTTGCTTTCTTATTTTTCTTTACCAAATGTTTATCTGTAGAGATTTTGTTGATTTGCTTGTATGGAAAGTCAACAGTACTTTGAGTCCTACCAATGAAATGAGCAAACATTTCTCGTAGATTTCCAGAAAAAAATCATCAAGAAGTGTGGAGATAGAATATATAAGCTTATGTAAAGCTGACAGTTCCAGCACATGTTGATTAGGCTTTGTGTTTGGGGCCTGGAGGAGTATGGATTACCGACATGTACGCATTACTGAGACTTGTTGCTCACAGATGTTACTACAAGTATCTGTTCTTAGTAAGAGTTGTTTGTGTGGTGCTGATGTATGGTGGAGTGAAAGAGTGACAGAGTGGCTGCTTGGCTTGTCCCAATGAAAACCACCTGCCACGGAGGATGTTAAAGTGTAATCCAGCCTGCCTCTCCTCAGCCCCACAAAGAAAGCAGTGTGGAGTAATCTCCAGTGCCTAATCTCTAACCTTAATCACCGGGACAATGTGGAAAAAAAAAAAAAGGCCGCAGTCTTTTTGAACAAGCACCGCCAAATGGTGTGTGCAATTAATCTCCAATTCAGCCGCACAAAACAGCCAATTTGTATGTTAAAGAAGGATGCCGGAGGAGGTAGAAAGGGCCAGTTGTAGTTGGACATTAAGGTTGGGATGTATGTGATCTCCTTCAACAGCAATCTGCTCCCCGGTGAATAGTGGCGTTTTGATGGTGTGCCATGTGGCGGGACGTAAGGGGGATATAAGGCCTTTTTGGGGGGTTTTGATAGAGACACAGGGGCAAGACAGAGCAGGGAGGAGGCTGAGAACGTCGGATGGGTACATGCAGAGGTCAGCGTGAGACATGAGGCTCAGTGGCTTCTCCTTTGTTTCCTATTATCTCCCGAAACACACAACTTGTTCTGGTACACTGCTGTTACACACTCTGCCGCGGTGGTCCCAGCAGCAGACAGATGGCCGAGAGCCCTCACTGTGCTTCAATCACATACGCTATTCTTTCTTCTCTGAAAAACCTAACTGCAAAGTACGTGAAGTTAATCAGCAGACTTACAACTTAGCTGCAGAATAAACTGTCACTCTTGACAGATTTCCCCAGAATGAGTGGTGTGTTTTGGTTTGACCCTCTGTTTGATTTTTCTAAACTTCTCGACAAAAGAAGGTTTCTCTGCTGTCTTATAGCAGGTAATTAGTACCAACTCTAAGACTGGTACAGATGTTCTGAGTTACTTGTACCATACTTTCCATTGTATGTTGTGTTATAGTTCTTTTCCACTGGATTTCAGCAGGAAATACTGCAGTCAAACTGTATTTCATTCATTCTGTAGCAGTTTTATACTGAGCTTAATTGGAATAATCGTAACAATAGATAATTGTTATAAAGTAGGACTTCGGCAAAGGTCAGGAAATGTTGTTGACTAGTAGATTTAATATCCACCAGTGTAAACAGCCATCAGTTTGTATGCATAGATCAGGGGTGTCCAAACTTTTTTCACTGAGGGCCACATACAGAAAAACACATAAAGGGCTGGGCCACTCACTAGAAGGGAGCTATATTGCTAACTGTAATCCACTAGAGGTGATGTATATCGCCTCACCTCTAGTGGATTAAAGTTGGCACAGTCAATCAAATGTAGGTAAATCCTGCTTGATAACTGAATATGATTCAAGAAAAAAAACAGCCTTTCCATCAGTGGGCTTTCATTTATTAGTTGTGGTACAAGCTGGTCTTTGCCTTGAAGCCTCTTGTTCAGGTGATCAGTGAGATCCACTAAAAATGCCAACCAGAGAGGGTCACTGAGCTCATGAAGAGGTCCTTCTCTCTTCAAAACTGGTCCATTTCTGATCTCAGGGAATAAAACCGCTGCAGCACAGAGCCACGACTGAGCCAGCGCTCCCACCCCCCCCCCCCGCCAGCACCAGCATCAGAGAGGGAAGCTTGAAATAGTCTGTGCTAGAGCCCTGGTGCTCCAATCAACAGCCTTACCTCCACTTTCTTGCCCCTCGGCGGACACCGTAGATTCCTTTGCGCTCACCTGTCCCAGCTGGAGCTCCATCCGTCGTACCTCCACACAGCTCGTCCCATTTAAGTCCCATCATGCCAACTGCACCTGGCACAGCTTCAAACACATCCTCACTCGTCGTGGTGCTCTTTAGCCTGCTAACATCAAGCAGCTCCTCTGTAATGCAGAAGTGATCTTCATTAGTTATCAGCTGTGCTCTCATCGCACACTGTGTCTGAAACTTTCTACACTCACTTGCTCTGTTACGTTTCCTTAATTCTGCCATTTTGGGTCACCTGTAGCACATTTCTTCTTCTATTACTCATTTTATAGAAAAGCTGCCTCGTTCAAGACAGTTACTCCACCTAGTGGTGAGACTAAGAAGTACAACACAGCCCAGCGCAAGTTACATGTGTGGGCCGCATTCCAATACATTTTTACAATTTCCGCTGGCCGTAGTTTGGACACCCCTGGCATAGATACTTATAGTAGAAATGAAAATGGACGCAACAGAGCACCTGCAGCCCCTGCACTGGCATCAGTCCCCTCCCTGGACTTCATCACAGGTCTTCCCCCGTCAGATGGCAATATTCTGCTCATTTCATTCCCTCACCTCAGACATCTCCTCTCACTGGGAGCCGCAGTTCATCTCTTGTTTCTGGACTTTTTGCACCTTCCGGAGAGCCACTGTCAGCTTGTCTTTAGGTTTTAGTCTCGTGTCCAATGACCTGATGCAACGTATGAACCGGGACATGAAGACATCCTCCCAGTCCAGACAACGCCTTTGGGCAAAATAAGCCCACAACTTTCTTCCCAGCTCCCCTTCCAATATTCCCAGGGTTACTCACCTCCTGTCTTCCCGTACCAGGAATGAGAAGGTAGCATTCCCTTGGTCCAGGCGTTCACCTGCAGCTGTTGTCACACCAGGACTCCTCTCTCCTCCGTGTGTCCGACTGCTACCAGAAGGCTGCCAACTGCAGGTTTGGCTGTCCACATTCACTTACCCCTGCAGGTGGAATCCAGAAGTAGGCTCCTCAGTTCATGAGGCCATTTCCCATCTCTACATCAGTCATCAGTCCAGCAGCAGTTCACCTTTACCTTCGCCGAGTCATGAGCATCCGTCTCACCTTCCATATCTTCCATATCAAGCTGGTCAAGGAGATCCAGCCTCTCCCTCTTTCCTGCCACCTGACCTCCCTGTCCTCCCATTTCCCCAACCAGCCCAGTAGTTTCTACACTCGTTCATTTCCAAAAGGACTCCACCAGATTGTCTAGCTTGCATCTACCACAGCTTCCCAGTCTTGTCTGTTTCTCAGACTGAAAACTCCTCGTCTACCATCACCTGGTTAAATTAGCCTCTTCTGACTTTAAAGCTAATTAAAGCAAGAACAAGAACCTTTATTCTGTTCTTCCATCATGCTTTTTTCTGGTCTGTTCTGTTGCAACATTGCAGTATGTATCGTATGTATGTGAGTACAGTACATGTGTGTATATATCTGCATTCATTATTTAGCTTAATTTATTTTTATTATTATCATTATTTCCTTTTCGCGCATGAATACAAGAAATCACACGGTAGCAAATCATGAAATTGCAGAAAAATAATGCTCAAAATGCAATAGCACTGTCTTCAAATATCTAATAATTGAAATTTCCTACCAGCGTATTAGTGTTTCATCATTGTAATCTTGCTCAAAGTGGATGGATCATCAATGAGTTTGATGGCAAATGATATAGGATGAGAACCATCGTGCAGTTATTAGACAAGCCCCCCGTTCTTTGGTGGAGAACACAAACCTGTGCGCCCACCTTGACATCAGCATGCATGACTGTTGACCAGCGAGCCACTTAGCAGACAGAAAACAATCACAGCAGCCATCTCCAGACTAGATGAGTTGTGGAAAGTGTCATTTCCCTGTAATTGCCCAACAATTGTAGAGCAGTATGGGTGTGATTTGCTGCTGAGAATTTGTTGGTCTCAAACAGGAGGACCACCACAACATAAGAATATGAATAGAAATGAACAGACACACTAATATTGTAGCATTTGTCTATTATTAGGTTTGGAAATGTTTTGAAGTAACAATTCTTTTCTTTTTTTTTTTCAGTTTTAAGGCTTTCGGCTAGAAAGAGATGGAGAGTCTGTGTCTCTCTTTTTTTACTACCTGCTGTGTTGTTCACACTTGAAACTACAGATGCAACATGTGTGATATTCTCAAGCAGTCATGTCTGAAATAAACTACACAACAAATTAAATCTACAACAAATTCATCCGTACCAAGAGTCTAAAGCAGTGAAGAACATTGGGAGGGTCCTTTTAAGTCCAGAGGAGACGCTGTGTAATTGAAACATGGAAACATGTTCTCAAGTAGCAGTGCACCATTACATCGAAATTATTTTTGCACGATATCCTGAGAAGAGACGACTCGTACAACTGTTATGTCTGTGCATTAAATACTAAACTGACACTGTTTCACCTCTGATGATAAGAGTGTTTGGTTGCACCTTTAACTACACCAAACAAGCACCACTGGATGACAACACATTTTCACACAACATAACTCACTTTACCATTAAAGCACCACTTTTACATGTCTGTAAATACACAGATTTGCCAAGTGAGGCCCCACATGTTAATTTTTGAGCTTTACAGGTGCTTGTAGGCCTATTTTTGAACTTTAGACATAGCCAGGCCAGCTGCTCCACACACCTTTCAGTGTTCGTGCTAAACTAAGTTAATCTTCTCCTCACCCCAGATGCTTCTTGGTAGTTTTGGCCAACCTTTCTTTCTATAGGTAGAGGCAACATCACTCTCACCAGGTTCATAACATAAGAAAAGAAATCCATCAGGATAAGAAGCTTGAGCAGTCAGATAATCACATCATTCCCTGTGCAGCAACAGATTATTAACAACATCTTGGATGCACTTGTGCACAAATAATGGAGCATTATGTTATTTCAGGTGATGTCATGATGTCATTCTTGTCTTGGCTAATTGGCACCTGCTGCCTGAGTGCATGCATCAGTACGGGTACATGGTGGCCATTATAACCTGACACTTTTAACCATTACTCTGCTCATTCACCCATGCCACAGCTTCCTCCACCTCCCCAGCCCCCTCCTTATGTGCTAAGCTTTCAATATTGTTGATTTAACTAAGATTTAATGTTAGTATGTGTTTATTGAGGGGGCATTAGTTCCAGTAGACTGATCATAGCTGCCTGGATTCTTTGAGCGCTCCCTCAAAGAGTAGAGCCTTTTCTGATAAATCTAATTTTATTCCCATTTGATATAAAAGCTCAGATCCTTGGTGGAAATGTCTCGGACCAAAACATGATTTAGATTATCTCGCTGAAGTGCCAGCTTGTTTACAGCCTGTCTTATCTTCTGACTGCTCGTGTTTCTTTCCCCAGTCTGGCTTTCTTTTATGATGTCACTGTGTTTCCAGATCTCAGCTGTTAACTTGGTCAGTATAACGATATTATAACCAACAGAGAGGCTGCCTCAGGATCCAAGTTGTAATAACCTTTAATTGTCCTGTAAGTGATCACTATTGTGAGCAATGGTGACGTCACGCAGGTTACAGCAAGTGATGATTAAAATATGAAGGTGGCCAACTGCTGAGGACTTTATAGACCCAAAGATAAAATTGTCACTGTGTGATGGATAATCAGCCATGTGTGTCTTGTCCATCCTTCAGTGTAAACATTGCAGCTCTGGGTCCGCTGACCGCTGAAACTCAGTGAAACCAGATGGAAGCACGTCTTGAACACCCTGCCGGCCTCACATCCGAGCCTTGTAAAGATGCTGCCCGCCGTCCTGAATGGGCTTTTCATTCCTCTTTCCACCTTTAGCCTGGCTTTGATGAGGGAAATCAGAGATAAAGCTGTCTGCCTGGCGAAAACAGAGACATACATGAAGCGGGGAGGAGGAGAAGGGAAGGTGTTCTGTTTCAGGATTCACAGGCATTAGTGGCGAAAGGTTGTGAAAATAACACTGGAGCCCAAGCTGTGCGTGAAATTGTGAACAGAGGGCTTAATGGGACTGTAAAAAAGAGCATTAAAGCCCACCCCCGCCCCCAAACCACATCACAAAGGTATGTCTTAGTGCAGGACAACACTCTGCTGTGTCTGTGCAAGTGTGTGTGTGTGTGTGTGTGTGTGTGTGAGACCTTCTCGTCTTACTCCATGATGACATGAGAATAACAGAAACAAGTATGTATGCAAAAGAAATCAGCTTTACATTTACATTTGATGTTCTGTTTAGGGTCTGATGTTTTCTAGAAAATAGCCTCAATAATTCAGAACGTTATATGTTCACGTTGTTTGACACAAATGTGCTTTGCCGTATGATCATTTATAACTACAATGGATATACAGACGGAGGATTGATGAATTCATCAACTGACAAACTTGACAGCTGAATCTGAAATACTAGATAGTTTAGAGAGGTCCTTGAACACACCAATGGGGAGACTTGAATCTAATCACTGCTTCCAGCTGCATTATCATATAACTCCACAAATACACGAAGGCACGTTGTGCTTTATCTACAGCCAAGAGCACCCAAAGTATTTTCAAAGAAAAGCACCACTGGGAAGCAAAACTAAATAGTAAAACTATGAATCTGTGCATCAAGAACACCACAAGCGAGAATATAAAACCAAAAACCAGCAGAGGCCATGAGCACCAAGAATAATTATCTGATTTTAATTTTATCATTCCATAGCTGGCTTTTTGCTTTTTGGTGTAAACACTTACTTACTTACAGTGGGGATGAGAAGAACAATCAAATACATGGGAAACACGATCACACTCTTGTATTTCCTGCACTGAACTATCATGCAGATACGATGTGACGTTCTGCATTCTTGAAGTCTGGCCAGCAAAGCAATGTTTGTGTTGTTTAACCTTCTTTTTCGGCAGGCGCATCAAGCTCTTCCGCGTTGATTGCAGTGACATTTTCTGACATTTGAGCATATGGACACACGTCTCAAACGGGATGGGAATACCTAGTGTGGAGGGAGAATCGAGATAATCCCAAAAACTAACACTGAAGTCTGTTGTCTGCTTTTCAGGGATCAATACCACAGACACGCTGCTCTTTCCACAGCTGAGCTCCAGGTACAGGCAGACACAAAGACGGTTTAAATGCCGACTGAACGGCAACGTAAAAATCTGCCTCAGAGTCTGGCTGTGTGGACACATGGCCTTTGCGTGCTCCATGTAGTTAGACTGCGGTTAAAGCTTTGCAAAAACTCAATTGACATTTATATTGATGTAAAGTCAATGTGTCTTTATGTGATCAAATGCTTCTCAGTTGTCCTGATAGTGCTGTTACACTGATGGAGTATGGCTAACTTTGACATGAATTTAGTTTGCTGCTACTATATCAGTAATATTCAGTAAACAGCATTTAAGTATCTATTTATCAATGATGATGTTATTCTGAAGATTATTCAGCTTGGCTCTCTTTGGTACGAGTGTTTGCTGCCACTTACTGTCAGTCTGTAAAAGAAATTCAGTTTATCTGCCTCATCTGTTGAGTTTTGTTGTGAAAGTCCAAACAAACAACTTCAAATGATCATCTCATTTATTTCATATATTTATTTTTTGTAGGCCGTTTTCATATTTCCCATAACATTAAACATGTCATGATGAATTATTAAAGAAAGGATATGAAGAGACTGGCTGTGGATATTAATGAAATTTTACATATATATTTGATTTGCTGTATTTTGTGTTTCTAAGGCCGAGAAGGAACGAGCGTGGCATTATGTGCTTCTGTGCACGTGTGTGTGTGTGTGTGTGTGTGTGTGTGTGTGTACATCCTACCAGTGCATTCTTTTAACCAACAGCAGGCCCCTCACCTGTCTGGGCTCGGGCACAATGAGGAGCTCGGGTTTCTCCACTGGGCATGCTCCAAAGCTCAGTCGTTAACAGCACAGGATTAGCCAACCTGCATGTGTGATTCCTGTTGTTTTAGCAGCAGGGGATGCCACCAAAATGTTCTGTTTATTTGTGTTTGCTGTTGGTGTTGGTAGGATTGTTCAAGGCAAAATATAATCCAGTAACATACACTACTCACTAAAAATTAGGGATATTCAGCTTTCAGGTGAAATTTCAGGATGAACCTAAAATGCATTCTAACCTTTCCAGGTGAACTTAATGTGACCTTCTCTAAACCTTTGAATGCACATGTCCACCTGTTCAGTGTCTCAGTACTTTCTGCACCAGCTGCTGTTCTCTAACAAGAAGCTTAACAGCAACATTCACAACAGGTTTGATCCATGAATCCACCAATACATTTCCTGCTTCAGGTAGAATTGGTATTTAAACAGTCCTCCTCATCCTGCTGTTCACATTCTGACATCATGAGACCAAGACGACACCTAACAGTTGATCAGCAGCACCTCAACACTGGAGGCTTCAAACAGGAAGTCCTCAGACGGAGGTGTTCACTGAGCTTAGAGGGTCACAGAGTGTCATCAGGAGGTTGGAACAGTGATACAGAGACTGGAAGAGTCACAGAAAGGAGAGGAGTGGACGTCCTTTGGCCACATCCCAATTTATTGAGACACTGAAAATGTTTTGTTGTGGTTTACCTACCACTGTTGTTAGATTTTCTTCAAATGAATTGTTTAAAATGAAGAAATCACCATTGCATGCTTCTACTTAAATGCCCTACTTTCATGATATAATATCACTGTAGCATTCACTTTTTACATTTTCCATAAATTTCACCTGAAAGTCAAATATCCCTAACTTTTTGTGAGTAGTGTATGTATATCAGACATACAGACTGCATTTTGTTGACAAGGCCTCTCTGTAAAAGAATTAAATTGAATTACACACACATTAGAGCTACGTTAATTGAAAAGTGTCAGAGCTGAGCTGAAAACACAACACTGATATATTATCACCATGGAAAGTTGTTTTAGCTACAAGCTCAGGACTGTGAAACACAAAGTAATGCAACACAGCACCAATAGCTTCCTCTATTTCAGACCTTCTGGCTCCGTGTCCCTTCAATTTTCGGCACCATGGATGTAGAAGTGGATCCTGAACCACCACTCGACCTTGCCGCCAATTTCTTTCCAGTGATCATTCACAGAATTGCAACAAAAAGCATTTTCTCCATCGACCACCAATGTAAAAGAGACACCTGTCATTCTTTTTAAAACTCTGTCCAGAAAAGTCTGAAGAACAAGCCAATCACCGGCATGGCTGGGCCAGAGGCATGCTGGGATGAACACTACCAAGAATATTCAGAATATGTCAATAATATGCATCAGGTGCCATTGGTATCCAGTTGGTATGATACATCCATATTCAGCTTGTTTGTGGTCAAAAGCACACGTCTGTGCCAGAAATCCATTAAAGTTGAACTCAAGGCAAAACATTTGCATGGATCAATTTTGCCTCCTTGAGCAGATCCTGTGATCACAGCCATTCCTCTGGTATGATTTGATTTTGCTGCATAATGGGCCTTTAAATTTAGATATGAGTTTATATACTTATGTTTGAGCTTAGATGGAAACTTCAGTTGAAGCGGTTTGGGTCGTGGTTAGATGAAAACATTTGTCTCCAGTTTGAGTTGGGGGTTGAACTCTGGTCACACAAGTGCAATCTGGAAGTCAAACTACTGCCCGACTTTGTCTAATCCAGTCCTTCTGGGCAAGTGAGTGTTTGCATTTTAAGACATCGTGGTCATCTCACACCGTTTGCTGCTGTTACATGCTTGTTAGGCGAACGTGTTGAGCTGAAAAGCATCTGTAAATGATTTGTCAGCGAGATGTCCTGGATGTAAGGACATGAATGGGGAGCCACAGAGAAAGGCTAGCAAAACAAATGAGTGCAGACGTTAACCTCATGGAGCCTCCATTAGACATGCACTGCTACCTCTAACTGCAGGGGCGGGGGGAGGGGGCGGCGGTTGAGGGAATTGAAGATTGAACTCATATCACTATCAGGAAAGACTCAGACAAGTTAATCCAACTAGAACAGACTAAAAGTGAACAGCAGCCCTCAGGCTCCAGCGTTTGACCTGTTTTGAACAGAGTCACTTGTTCGTTGTGTTACCAGCAAGACACAGAGGCCTGTTTTAAAGAGGAAGGCCTATAAATAGTTTTTACTCGTCCAACTCTCTAAAACATCTCTCTTTGAGATTTCAGCCTCCAAATAATGGTTCTGAATGAAATGTTCCTCGTGCACAAAGCTTTGGAAACTGGCATTTGAAGAAGACTGAGAGCCTACAGCCGTGTGGCCTACGTGTCTTGAGTTAAATCTGAATGCTAACATGCTGATAGCACGATCACTGTCTTAGTTTAGCATATTAGCATGCTAACATTTTCTACTCTCTTCCTCCCCTCGCCCCTTGTTCAGCCTCTCCTCTTGTCTGTGCCTTGTGAAGTGAGCATATATATTAACCTCAGCCTTGATCACTTTTGAATGATCAGCTCTTGTCATGGAACTCTGATGGCTTTGGATGGTGTTACAACCCTCACAGGTTGCAACAAAGGAGAGAGTACACACAAAAGCAGCAACAGAAATAAGACCGTTCTAAACAACAAAGGTTTGCTGGCCATGTGGTCGGCCAGCAACTCAGCCCCATATAGAGAGAGAGAGAGGACAGGGACGGCCTTTTATAAGGTAGGACCACACCTACAGGTGTGGCCAAGCAACTCGACGCCCACTTCTCCAGGACGGAGAACAGCAGGGTAGCAGACACATCAGCAAGGCCGTCACAATGGAAAGTGCACAAACAGGGTTTTCAAACAAACTCTCTCACTGGTCTTTTTTCTTCTCCTGTCGACTAACTTTGTACAGCGATGTTATTGTTCTAACAGCTACCTGCTGATCTTTCTCTCTGAAATTCCACATATACATGTAGTAAAATAGTTTTGGAAATGTGTGACGCTCCCAACGGTGTTTGACCACTTCTTCACGCATCATAATTCATAAGTTTGTTTTCCAAGTTAGTAATTCACTTCATTTAGCAGCAGACAACACATCTCATCTCATCTCATTTTCTATACCGCTTATCCGTCAGGGTCATGGGGGACTATGACTTTGGGCGAGAGGCAGGGTACACGCTGGACTGGTCGCCAGCCAATCGCAGGGCCACATACAGACACAGACAACCTTTCACACTCACACCTACAGGCAATTTAGAGTTACCAATTAACCTAATGGTTAAAGGGGAGAATGGGGAGAAGATGCAAACTCCACACAGAAAGACCCTGGGATCAAACCGGGATTTGAACCCTGGACCTTCTTGCTGTGAGGCAACAGTGCTAACCACAGCACCACCATGCTGCCCCAGACATGTGACTGCATTTGTAGCTAAACAACACATGTATATTTGTGTCCCAGTCACCCAAACAGACGAGCAGCTCACATGGCTCCCGGTGTGGACGTCCACGCTGTGAGACGAGCTCTTATCTCGGCTGGAGAGCAGAACCAGAACCTGTTCTCGGAAAACATAAGCCTGAAGCTGAAGGCTGAGAGGCTCAACAACACGAGGATCAGTTGGGACAATGAGAAGAGGACAGTGATCCAGGAGCTTTCAGAGGACTCTGGGCAGACGGGGCTTCAAGTCAACAGGTTGGACTCAAACAACCACCAAGAATTAGTCCCCCAAGTCCTTATAAGATGACTGGGGACAGATTTCTGGACATTAGCTTTCCAGCACTTGTGTAAAAGATAAAACAGTGATATTCTTGGATGGGATCAGAGTCTGTCTTGAGCCTCACTCACAATATACTGGTCTAACCCCACAGATCTACCCAGCTTGCTTTGCTGTTGACACGATTTCTCGCTTCCTTGCTGGTTTCTTAGCAACGTGTTTGTACCTTATGGGCAGAGTTACATCAAGCCTTGTTGACAGTGAGTAAAAAAAAAAAAACCTGTTGGAGAGGAAGCTGCTAACAGAAGCGCTAAAGTGAGGAATAACTAGCAGGATGACAGGCTTTTAATATGGAGGTAATAGGCGAGGCAGAGGCCCGGGAGAGTCCAGCAGCAGAGCAGACAGAGATGACTAAAGCAAACAGTAAATGTCCATCAGGCTTGAGAGAAGACTGGCCCTCATAGCTGACCTCCACACACCCACAAATCTCCAGGCTTCATTGGAGATTCAGCCACATCGCTTTCCATCAGTGGTCTTTATTTGCCAGTGCTGCTGCACGTAACCTGTGCAAATTCTGAGTGTGCTTACAGCCAACAACAGATATCTAAAATCCATCAAGCTGAATCCGAACCAGGCAGCTGTGATGGAAATTCATACAGCTGGCCTGTACAAAAAAAATCATTTGTGAATTTCATATTTTCACAGGAAATATTACATTTCACATGTGAAAACCATGTGTGCCTATATGTGAATTTACCGTTCTTGAAATTGGGTTTCATACATGAATCATTGGACATATGAAGGACTAAAAACAGTCCTCTTGTGAGGTGCCTGGAAACCACGTGATAAACATGTACTGCTATCAAACACATACACACACATATATATATATATATATATATATATATATATATATATATATATATATAAATAAAGTAGTACACACTGTTGCCCATAAAGTTGGAATCAAATGTTTTTTTTTACCTCTTCTCATGAAATGATTGTGACAATGTGATTTATTCTTGATAAATAAAGTGTATATCTTCTCAACTTTATTGATCAAACTCTTCCAAATCTATCACAGTGAAACTTAAACCACAGTTAACCTTTGCAAACTGTGTATTCAGGCTTTAACAACATTGGGGGTATTGAATAATTATTCCAACTTTATGGGCAACAGTGTATGACAAATGCAAATTCATTAATAAAAAACACATGTAAAATTCCTTGTTTCACGTGTGAACTGTCCAAAAATCACATGCACCTTTATATTCTATGATGTTATGTGTTATATGTGTTTTTTCCTATTTCAAATGCAATAAACCACGTGTGCCTGCATGTGAATTTACCAACATAGGTCATGTGGCTACCTTGTGACTTTATCACACATGGAACGGTGTCCCACAATAAATGTGTAAATTCATGTCTGTAACAAAATGCATGTGTAACAGTGTATTTCAAACCAATAGTTGTGATGCGATTTGAGATTTTACTGTGTGAAATGTCCAAAAACAGCATCCGTACCTGATTTGTTCACATTAAATATATTTTACCTGTGGTGAATTTCTGTCCAGGGGGCAGATAAGATATTATCTTTGAGTTGTGAATTGAAAGATAACATTAAGATAACAATTTAAATCAGCTGGCCCCATATGTGTTTATACTATTATATAATTTACATTGTTTTTCGTTTCTGCTCACTTCCCAAATCTGATTTCGCTATGAATGAATGGGCATGTTTGAAGGTTTTATCAAAACACATTAATCCTAAAAAAAAAAAAAAAAAAAGCGACATCTCTGCAAAATGATTTTATTTTTTCTTCTTTTAAGAATTTTCTTTTGTCAAAAACACACTCAATATACAAGCAGTTAGACTGGATTTGATTGCAGTTATATTTCAAAATCATAAAGAAACATTTACTCAATAAATACAGTTTTTGCCCATGTGCTTAAATGTGGTGTTACTTTCTTTTATGAGCATATTTACAGTAGACCATAAATAACTTCAAGAGATGGAGCACATTTTAGGCTTTGACAAAACGAAAAAAAAAAAAAAAAAATCCAAACTTGTATAAATATAGGTTCATCTAAGGACTGATTTTGGACATAAAGAAGAAAATCCAAGAGAAAACTTGAATCCTGTTGTACAAACATGCCCACATGACAATAATTACCAGTTGCTTCAGGGATTCATCATAATGAATGCAATAAAGCCGCCCTACCTGGCATTCAAATGGGTCAAATTGCATATGGTCGCAGGTGTCAGTCTTCCTACAGTCAATCAGAAATTTCTACCACAGATATCAGGATGGCAAGCATAAAATATTTCCCATATGTTCTGTCGTTTCATGACACTAAAAAGAATCCTGTAGAATATCCAGTATATATCAGGTCATTTTATTGTCTTGCCAATCAAATATACTCCCTCCACCGTGATTACTCAGCATGTACTGAAGCAGCAGACATCCTGTGTCACCCATTAGATTATGTCCAACAATGCGCTCCGTGTCCATGGTTCGAACTGTACAATCATATTCATCATGTACCAGTGAGGGCTGTCAATGTATCTGCCTTTTTCCTTATTGTATTCACGTTCCTGCAAGAAAACAAAACTGAGAGAAAAGAAACATCAAGAGAAATGGCTTTGCATATTAGTCGGTGACGTTTAATTAGTCTGCATCACTGCAAAGTGCACTACACCCAACCCTGTCATCTCTCCTCATCCAAATGCATCGAAAAACAAGGAGACCCCTTCACAAAAACTCCAATCTCTTATAGTGCAAAAGGTTTCATACATGGGGACGGATTTTAAAGCAGAACTCCAGCCGTCCTCTACCCAGCTACGCTTCTGCCCATTTTTCCCATCATACTGATCCATTCTGACCAAAATGTTTTTAGTTTCTTCTCTCAAGTACGACTTAAGCTGTTCCTTACTTTCCTCTTTGTAAAAATAGTGTCTACAGTGTAATAAGATGTCTTCATTGATTCACTCTCTCTTGCCTTTCTGTTGCAGGTCCCTGGCTGGGCGGAGCCTGCGATCACCTAACCTGGCACACCTGGCCAGTGCAACAGGTTATATAGGCCGGCCTGTGGAACCAGAGCGCTCTCTCTTCACACCCAGCCACCCATGCTCTTCGTCGCTGTAATAAAATGGTCTTTATTTACAGTAAAGCCTCTCTTGCACCTCCTCCTTTCTTATGGCTGAGGAGGCAGCCGTGACATATTAAAGTCTAAAGAGAGAAAATGATCCGACTTCTCACCTAATTTATTACCTCAGGAAACATTTTCCCAATTAGTTTATGGTCTCTACTTGTTTAAGTAAAACAGATCAATGCTGGTATTCTCTCTCTACTTGAGTTTGTCTGGGTCAGCCATGCTTTGGGAGAGATGCATGGGATCACTTGGATCTGGTCAAAATGTTGTGCCAAAGGAAGCAAACACATTAATCAAAGTATCAAAGTCTTAGATGTCACTGTTATAATTACGTGATCCTTATCGTTCCCTCGTGAGAATATTCACAAAGGACCATTCAGAGAAACCTGCATGTTGACACATTTTGCAGACTTAAAAGATAGTTTGAGCAACAGTTGGATCAGAACTGATTGGTATGATGGGAAAAACAGGCTGATGGGATTCAGAATGACAATGGCTTCATGTTGCGCCAGTGCTAACCAGCTCAGGCTGTGTGACTGCAGTCCCACTGTGAGTCTTGTTGATGAGTGTTAGCTGCCGTTGGTGATAATGACAGAGGTGCCTTTGTGTCCAGGGGTCTGCTCTGCCGGCATGCGGAGGTGAGGGGTCATATCGTAGTGAGTGGGGCCCGTGCTGGCGGAGGTGCAGTAGCCCCGCAGGCTCTCTGGGTCATACAGGTGCTCCAGAGTGTAGCCTGTCAGGGAGTAGGCTGTATGCTTGTCCAAGTAGGGCCGCGGGTGGGTGTGGGAGGGGTAGAGTGCTGGGGCCGGGGTGGGTGAGGCTGAGCATGGGCCCGGTCGACCAAATGGGTGGTGTAATGGCAAAGAAAGGGGGGACAGGTCTGTCTGGAGGTAGTCTTTGGGCTTGTGGAGTCTCTCAGTCCCCGGACTGCTGAGCCTGGATAGGGGGGCCGGGCTCGATGCAGGGCTGATCACCTGACTTAAACCTCGACACACCACGGTCTGGAGTGGCCCTTGAGTATAATCAGGAGTGAAGCATGGACCGGGGCCCTTGGGCAGTCCATTGGCCGGCCCCAGTGGGGCGTCCGAAGGGCCCTTGCGCAGCTGAAGCCGGCTTTCTTCTTCCTTGATCATCTGCTGCGTGGCTCGTATCAGCGTCTCAATCTTACTGGGTTCCTGCGGGCTGCGATAGTGGTCAGCTTGGTATCTATCCCCTGAGTCACTGACTGAGCCTCCATCTGGAGAGCTGACCACGCTGTCCTCGTCCCAGTGTCCCCGGCCTGCAGGAGCACACGATGAAAGCAGTAAGCAAGAGCGGAGGAAACATTGATAAGAATTAATATCGTTCTCAGCAGTCATGGCTGTTCTCGGTTTCCACTGATTCCTCTTAATTCTGTAGGATTTACTGGCATGAACAAATTAAAACAAGCTTAATGCTGATTACATGCCACAGCAAATAATGCATTCAGAGAGTAAGCATTTACGGTACTGACTGTCACTGAACAGCTCCGGTCTTACAGGAAGCATCTTTAATCAACTGTATCTCTTAGTCTCAGTCTCAGTCTTAGTCCTCACCATGGTAGCTGTGGATGGCTGTGATATGCGACATGCTGCTGTCATATCCCTCATGGTTCTCCAAGGAGCTCTTGCTCAGCGGTAGGATGGACCGGGCGGTGCCCCACCACGCATCTCTGCCAGTCGGAGGTGGTCCTAAAAAATATCTGCCCGCCTCACATCGACCGTGTTCACAACTTTGACCTTGGCCATGTGCGTGCAGGTGTGTGTAGGCATCACTGGCGGTGTGATGCTGCTCTTCAGACAGGCTGTAGCAGAGTGTGCGCGGATCTGTGAACTGCCTGTACACACAAGAGGCATCCAGGCCTTCACTGTGCTCTAGCAGCTGAGGCGAGGCTGAGTCGGTGAGGGGGCTGCTGCCCCACGGACTGTCCTGGTCAGACTCTGAACGCTCCGTCTGGAAACTAGGATACTGCAGTGAGAAATGTGGGAAGGGGAGACAAGAAAAAGAGATCGTAGATATCCTTCAAATGAGGTGGCCCATCCTCTGGGAGCTGTGTTAGTCACGCACAAAAACCAAGCAGCTGTTTAGGATATTGCAGCCACCAGGGGCTCTAAAACAAGCTAATTGCAAATGGGATCACACTCTTTTCATACCATAATTTAAATAAGTTATTGACGTGTTACTGTGGTACTTGTGTTGCTTTAATGTTAACACTGTTTCTACCTCTACTGGTTCCTTAGGCAGACCTACAACACATACCAAACTGGTTAGCTCTATATACTTATTGGCTATAAAAAGTAAGACATGTTACCCAGGAACAGTGCCAGGCTGTGTTGAAACGGGTCACTCTAATCACCCAGTAAATAACTAAAGTTGGAATGTATGAAATATATAACTTTGGTGTGTTAACTTAAGGAGCAAATGTTTGTGAGAGACAGCTGGGGGTATGGCATGCAGCAAAGGTCCACCAAACGGTGAAGGTTGTGGTTATGCAGTATGTGCCTTAGACTTCTATGGTGCCCTTGGCCATTGTTTCTATGGACACTCATCTTTATGAAGATATCTGACAGGACCAGAAACATGAGCTGTACACAAACCCCCAGTTTGGCCAAAAGCGAAGGCAAAGTAAGATTATTATTATCAGATTGTCTGTTGTGAACATCCATACCAGGTTACTTCCTGGGTTTGATTTACCAAGCAAGGTGTCGCACTTGAATGATTAAGTGCTACAACATGAAGTTTTAAACTCCCGACCAGGTAATGACTCCTAAACATGAAGCTTCCTTGAGTGGGAGACTGCTGCCATGTGTTTTCACGTCAGCACAAATCCCATCATGAGTGTGATTTGAAGCCAGATGAAGGCTCCAATAAGACATCAAATCCTCACCTGTGTGTATGGAGAGAGTCTAGCTTTGGTCTTGGGCCGGGAAACTCTGCTCTTGGGAGTTCTGCAGCTCTCTGTGAGGCTGCTGGCGGTGCTGCTGCTGTAGGGGAAAGAGGCCTTGGACGTCGCCTGGTCCAGAGAAAGCTGGAGGCCTTTATACTCAGTCTCCCTAAAGACACAAACAGAAAATCCACGTGATGCATTCACAGGAATATTGTGGGTGTTTTGCAATTGCATGTCATAGATTTAATATGGTCTATAATTACACAATGAGAGATCCCAGTCCCCTGGAAAGGCTGTTTATTAAAGAACACAAACAGCCCATGTGTACCTGCGTGTTTGGTTTTTCTCCAGGTGCAAAAAACCCATTAACATCTGTTTAGCAATTAGATGCTCATCATGGCTTTGAGACGGACAGCATGCCGAGAGATGTGTGTTTGTGTATCTGTGTGTGTGTGAGTGGGAGTGGGACTGCCGGGAGGGGTGGGGGTGTGCTAGGAGTGATAGAATGGCTGTTGGGATGCTTGTTTTACCAGAAGGATTGCAGCAAGGCCTTCAACAAACACTCTACAGAAGGAAAGCTGTCCAATCAAATACACTGGAAGATTAAAGGCTATGTCTGGCTAAATCAGGCCCATAGGAGAGGCTGGGACGTCTCACTGCTGGGAAATGGGAATTGATTTGTTCTACAGATCTCGCCATGGATGATGAATCAAGTTTGAGACAACAGAAAACCTGGACAGGGTTTACTTGAGACAAATAGTGATCCATCATCCACACATATCTCCCCCTCTGTCTCAATCTCTCTGCACACAAACACAAATTCATACATCCATGCAGACACATTTTACTGGATTTGCATCAGTTGCAGCGTTCTCCACCACCACATCAACACACTAACTGAGGGACTATCTTTTAAAAGAAAGCTGTTCATCCCTCCAGTAGAGCTGCATTCACTGGGAGAGTCTGTGATAAGCAGCAGTGAAACTGTTTATGTTGGCTGACCTCTTACAGGGCAGCAACAAAAGATTATTTTCATTGCTGATCAGCGATTAATCTGCAGATTTTTCTCTTGATTCATCGATTAATCATTAGGCTTTAGGAAATAGTGAAAAATGCCCAAGGTCACATCTTCAAGTTGCTTGTTTCGTCTGTCGGCCGGTCCGTTACCCAAACCAAACCCAATTTGTTATCACATAAGCAGCAAATGCTTACAGTGCAGAAGCTGGAGGCAGGAAATAAGAAGATAAGATAAGATAAGATCAACTTCATTCATCCCAAAGGAAATTATTTAATGTTTGGTATATCTACTTGAAAAATGATTGATAATCCAGATTTTTCTGTCAATCAGCTGACTAATGTCACTAACTGGTCAGAGAACTCAGGTCAATACATTCATTGATTCCCAGAAACGTCCTAAACCTCTGTGTTATGGCAGATTGTCGCTATTGCTTCAATAAAGAGGAACAGTAGCACTCTAAAGCTTTTGTTCCAACCATTTATATAAAGACCCCTTAAAATGAATCAGTGTGTGCTTGTCAGCACTCGTCCCAATTTGCACATGTTGTCAAGATGTCAGTTCAGTTCGGTTTCTTACATCTGAACACATTCTTAGAGGAGAGTTCAAATGATGAAGGTTGCCAAAAGAAAAAAAGTAAAGATAAGAATGAAATGAATGAAATGAGAACAATGTTATTTTCTTTTTCCTCATCCGGTTAATTATTTCAGGATTCCTCAGAGTTACGCTGTGAGCTTTGAGGCGTCCCAACTCCCAGGGTGGCTCTTTAAATATAAAGCCAACAAATAGATTCCTACCCTCTCTTTGTTGTCTGTACACAAACCTTGTTTAACTCTCTGAATGTGTCAAAATGTAGATGCATCAATGCAAATGTTTGTGTCGGGCATTGACGTGACACTAAAACACAGTGTGTGGGTAACACAGCAGAGTGACGGGTTTGCTCTAAAGCAGAACAGAATGCAACTAAAGTGATTAAACAGACAGCAGTTGTGAGTAAAACATGTGGTTACGTGCTTTTGCTGCAGACATGCCTTTATTTAAAGGATTGCTAAATCACAGTGTGGTTGCTGTAGCAGTGGCAGGTGCAGAGGTTATCGGAGCTGAACACACAGTGGGAGTTCACATGCAGGTGAAGTGGCCGTATCAGCTGTGTTATCAATGGCTGTATAAACTCAAGCTACCGGGCAAACCAACCCTGCTCCTGATAACGACGCACAAAAGAAGCACACTGCCCATTTCACTGTGTGGCACAATCCAGAGAGTGTCTCAAGAAGATTTACTGAAGGCTTCATTTCCCTCACAGCAAGCTGGAGCCCATAAACGCTCATCATGTTTAAGGCCTATCAATTAAAAGGCCGTTAAAGCAAAGCTGTTATGGGTTTGATGTAGGAGGTAGAGGAAATGTGCGTCAAGCTGTTCTCTGAACGCAGCCAGCCGCGCTGCTTAACGGAGGGTTTTATGGGCCTGATTCATTCACACTTTCGCTAGTACGTCTGAGAAATATGCACATTAGGAGTGATAAAATAATAGAATAATAGGCAAGTAAAAGGTATTTCTCACTTAATAAGAGTCTCTGTCATGATACTAGTTTGATTTTATTGGAAGAAAGTGAATTAGCAGCCTGTAATGAGGATTTTCGTGGCGACCCAGTGCTGTTTGTGCAGGATAAAGGCCCAACGACTGCAATCCCACTCCAGGAAGATATTCTTCAGGCCCTGCCTCTGTTTATACACTCTGCAGGCAGAGCTGCCGGTCTTAGATAAACTATGCCAGGTGACTGACGCCGCCACAGAGAGGCTGCCACAGCTTAACAGCCAACACACGAGCACACTCAACAAACCTCGTAACAAAGGGCTCAGACATTATGGCAGAACTGGCATACAAGAGCAGATACGGTGATAGAACAGGAATGTCTACTACCGTCAAACAGGAAAGCTCTGGTTTTCCTAAAAGAAAGCATTATCACACTTCCTTCGTTTCGAACTCTGCCTACAACGACAAAAACTAAAGAGGAATGAATATGACTTGATAAACTTTCCTCGTTCCCGGGTTCTGCAAACCAGGCTTCAACAAACACATGTCATATTTCCAATTAACCTCCAGTTAATTGCTTCACAGCAACTGTTTGCGTTAATCTCTAGTACCAATACTCATTATCTTATCAAAGCATGAGAATGAAAGCAAGGCAGAGATCTGAGACACCCCTCTCTGCCCTGGAGATGCCAAACACTTGTCATTTCACACCAGATCCATTTAACTGACAACTGTGAGCTGTCCTCCAATCTATACACACATCTCCATTTAAAGAAACCGGTCTGTGTCAGTAATTAATATATTGGTGATTCAGCCACACTGAGCTTGTATCACAGGCTCTCACATTTGTTTCCAGTTTGCTTTAAAAAAAAAGATAAAGTAGGTTTTCTTTACTGGAATGTGTTTACAAGCTGCTTTAAGGTCAGAATAGCTGGATGATCAGCAGTAAACTGCCATCCAGCCATCAATTTTCTGAACCACTTGGGGTTAATCAATGTTTTTTCATCCGACAGAAGTGACATGCTGCCTTCACTGTATGCCAGTGAAGGCCAGGTGTTAAAGCTAACACTGATAGATAGACAGTAGGATGGGCCTTTCATATGATATTGTGACAGTAATAAAAATATACCATACCAAGCCACACTAAAAATTCACTGTAAGTTTGATGTCGCTGAGTTTTGTTGGTTTTCTTTTGATTGATTGATTGACTTGACTTCCAATTTGTTTAAAAGTAAAAACAGTTTAAAAGGAAACAGCCAAATGTGATGCTGCATCTGTAAAAGGTAAAGCTGGTGTAGATTCCTGAAGCATGAGCGGTATTCAGACAAGTCCAAGTGTCTTTCAGCGATGCCAGACTTCAGCCTCGTATAATTCACATCTAAGTCATATATAGTTGCATCGATATGGCCAAAAGCTTTGCAGCCGAATTAGGATTTTAACTGATTTTTGTTTTTGCAAAATGCAGAAGAAACGTATACAAGATGGAAAAATCATACTTTTACAATTTCATGTGCAAGATAGGTGACATTAACTGGTCCGTCATTACCAGATGCTTTTACTAAGTAGAGAGCAGACACTCATGTTAATCATCAGTAGAGACAGAGAAGGAGACAGAGATGTGTTTCCTGACTGAACCTCAGCCTGATATCTGCAGACAACTGCTAACCAGAGCTAGCAGCAGACAGTGGACTTCTGTTCCTCTCGCAAATACGACCATTAAATTCACTTTGAGAGCCGGAGAGCAGCTAGTCACCTGGAGACTCTAGATGGCTAATGTAGCCAGCTGTCATATGCATTATCTTCTGGTGGAAAATAAAGTGTTTGTGCAGGTATCTTACACACTGTTCGAGATTAATCGGCCTAATTCGACAAACCTCCAGTCATATGTGAATACATTACTGACTACACAGCATTACTAACAGCAACAACAGTAGGAAATCATGGCTGACAGATGAAGCAACCGATGGTCACTGAATGTTTTCCCTTATGGAAGAAAGGCTCACAGTTCTATCCATCACTATCACCACAGCACCACTTATCACCAAAGACATAAACACACAAACACAGTGTGGTGTGTGCATTTTGGTGTGCAGATACTCACGTGAGAACATAGTTGACACTGACGATGCAGTGAGGACGGGATGAGCGACTGTTGTGCACAATGGTTGCGTAACTTTGCACCCAGACCCAGCCGCCATGCTTGGCCAAGAAACGGTAGTACTTAGTTGTGACTTGGCCTTTCACCAGCACTACAAGACCAAGAGACGGGAAAGAAATCACTGCAAATAATTACTGTTGGGGCAAAAGAATCCAAGCAAAGTGTAGCTTATACTAAATTACATGAGCATGTTGAAATATAGCAGAATATTGCAGCCGTAACATAAATCATTACATTTTACTTTACTTGGTTTAAGATTAGAGAAATTAGAGAGAGTTTAGGTAAGTAGTCGTTGAGGTTACGGTTAGGGTAAGTCTCCAGGAAATAAATATAAGACCATGTAATGTCCTCCTGGAAATGCGACAGTGTGTGTGTGTGTGTGTGTGTGTGTGTGTCCTTGTGTAGAACATTTCTAGGAATTTGTAGGAAGGTAAAACAAACCTAACTCACACAAGTGATGAGCACAGCGCAGGTGGAAGGAGTCACAGCTGTGGACATGATGATACAGAGTCTTCTCTATTAGATCCTGAGGCTCGTAGCCGGTCAGCTCTGCAACCCTGAGCAACACACACACACACACACACACACACACACACACACACACACACACACACTCTCGACTCATTAAAGCCTTCTTGCATTCACACAAACACATATCCACTGTGTGCAGACGAATGCAGAACGCTGCGTCACACACAACGTACCGTGAGTCGAGGAAAATGAGCTTCATGTCCAGACTGGCCCTGAACATGAACATGTTGCTGTGGAGCTTGATCTCAGTTACGGCGCTGGGCGGCAGCGAGTGACCGACGGCCACCAGCCCCACGTTCTGATAGCAGCCGTCAAACGGAGACATGTCCAGGCTGTACTGACGGATCTTCAGGTAGCCGCTACAGTGGATCACCTGGAGAGTTCACAGAGGGTTACAGAAAGTTTAAGTATTAATCCACACATGTTGGATTTTTGTCTAGTCTTGCAGATTGTGTCACTCACGCCAAAAGGTTCTAGTTGTGAGCTTTGGTCACTCTGGACTAGTAAGGTAAAATCATCCTTCTCACTCATTATTCACTATCACTGAACTGCCTGGATAGTATTGTATGTTATATGTTACTTTGTGTGTCCCTGTGGTGATAACTCATCTCCCCAGTGCCCACTCTTCAGTCACTGAGGTGAAAATCCACACTGGAGTGAACCTTTTATAGCTGAAACACTGTCATGTCCATAAAGACAAAAGAGGAATTGGGAATAAGATACGTGTGTAGGTGTTCTTTCCTTTTTTTGAAAATGGTAAATGGAAGATTTGGAAAATCGTATCAGCAAACAAACAGCTCAACTTTTAAGGCGACAAGACAAGAAATCCAAAGAGTGTCCAAACAAAGGGAAAGCTTGAGCATCTTCAGTTCAAAGACAATGGATCAAACTCCATCTGCTGCTGAAGATCGTGTGTTACAGCCAAAGGTTCAAACACAGAAGTGGGCCTCCTCGAGCTGAGACTGTTGCTGCTTCCAAGGTCAGAAATCAACATGGTTCATCCAGCACTTTGCATCTGCTACAAATATTCATGGTCTTCAGAGTATACACCTTTATGATGTTGTTGCTGCCCTCACCTTTTACATACTGCCATCACAATTCCACTCTCATAGAGGAAATGACAAAATCCAACAAGCCTGTTTCTATGAATTCACTAGTCACAATCATGCTCCCTGCAGGACGATCCCTCTCCATGTTGGACACTCCAAAAGCTTTTTTTCCAGCAGCATCATAATCATGTAATGTAATCTTATAAACGGAGGAAACCGTCACATTATGATGGTCCCACAGCCTTTTCCTTTTTCAGTGCCCTCAAAATTGTAAGTACAAGAACGAATTTGCTGGAAAATTCAGTCCAAAGTCTTTGAGTTTGACTTTAGTTGGATTTTGTTTTATTGGATTCTTCAGTTGTTAATGTCTGTGTGATAACAACATAAAGTAAAGCCAGCTGTCCTCGGCCCTGCTACCTTGTATCCTCCACAGGTAAGACCAGCGTTTCTTTTGGCGAGGACGCATTTCATTCTCAGAAAGAAGGAGCGCTCCATCTCATATTCTGTGGAGAGAGAAAACAAAAAAAAGTTATTTATTCTGCGTGATGAAGTCCACGTCATTTACAGTGCAACATGCCTAGTTTGTTGATTACCGTGGACGAAGTGTGAATGGTACGGCTGGTGTGCTGTGAGGACGGCCGTCATTTCATCGTGGTCCGCTGGGTGGATGTACTCATAAATGCTGTTTCCCGTCAACTCTACCTGTTCAAATGAACATTGATCTCAGAGCTGTAAAACATCGGGGCCCAACATACCAGAGAAGGTCACGGTGAGTTTGTTAAACCAACCTGCGACAGGCCCAAGTGGACTGATGCTGTTTCTGATATGTACATTATTTTCCCATCTGGTGCGACCACGAAAATGAAGCCATCTAATGTCTGGAAGAAACAATAAAAAGAGTGTTACAGTGCATTGCATATAAACTAATTTATAAATGAGTGCATATCAAATGCAGAATGCTGCTGTACATACAAGAGTAAAAAGAAAAAGTCTGTAATTTGGAATTAATATTAGAAATCAAAGTATTTATTGTCACATTCAGAATCATACTTAGTACAACGTGCAGTGAAATTCTCCTGAGCAAATATAACTTATAGACAAAGTAGAATTAATCCAACAATAGAATAGAAAGACTGGATAGAATAAAAAATGTTAACATTTCATAATCAGGATGATTTTTCAGTGTTTTTCAGAAAGGAAACAATGAAGAAACATGAAAAATATAAGCAGTAAATGATATAAGTAGATGTGTAATATAAATGGTGGTAGTATGATGGAAATACACTGTTGCCCATAAAGTTGGAATAATTGTTCAATACCCCCAATTTAGTTAACTGTGGTTTAAGTTCCACTGTGATGTGTTTGGAAGAGTTTGATCAATAAAGTTGAGAAGATATAACTTTATTCATCAAGAATAAATCACATTCTCCCAATCATTTCATGAGAAGAGGTAAAAAAAAACCATTTTATTCTGACTTTATGAGCAACAGTGTGTGTGGATTAATTTGAAGTCACTGATTCACGACCCAACTGGCCTGAGGGAAGAAACTCCTCCTCATCCTCTCTCTTTGTCACTAACAGCTTCCTGACACAGAGAAGCATCTGCTGCTGTTGGGTTGGCTCAGGTCTTCAGTGAGTCGGCCCCTGTCCTGCACCTCCTGGGTCAGGACGCGTCCTCGTGGGGGGCCGATGGTGACGGGGTTGATGATCCAGTTGCACAGGGTGGAGTTGAGTCCCGGCCTTCAAGCTTCTGGCGAGTTAAAGGCTGAGCTGTAGTCCACAAATAGCATTTTGGATACCCCCCCCCCCTTCTGGTGTCCAGGTGGGCCCGGGGCAGTACGGGTGGGGTACTTCATCACCACACAGGTAGGGCTACCAGCTGGTAGTCATTTCAGCAGCTGGAGAAGGGGTTTCTTCAGGAGAGGGACTACTGCCAGCGGACTGGGCCGGTGGGGTTTGGTGTTCACTCTCCAGAACTCACGCATGCTCCTCTACGTCCAGATGTCACAGCTTGGCGGCTGACGGTGTTGGCCTTGAAGCGTGCATAGAGGCTACGGAGCGCTTCACCCAGGCAGACATCTGCTGTCGCCATCCTGAAGGAGGTCGCTTTGTAGTCCGTTATGCTCCGTAGTCCCTGCCATGAGCGTCTGGAGTCAGTCTGTTGGAATTCTGATCCCAGTTTCTCCTCGTTTGTACTCATCCACGTTCCCAGTTGCACGCTCTGCTGTGTGTCTGCAGCCGCGAGGGTCTTCAGAGCATCCTGGATGGTGTGAACCACCCAAGGCTTCTGACTGGGAAAGGTCCTGACGGTCACCTTGCAGACGGCGTCATCCATAAGGGAGTCTGCAAGCACGTCGATATTGTGCGTCACACGGAGCGTCCTGAAGAGTGGCGTCTCTGATTGGTCTGTCAGGTGCATGATTCTTCAGATATTCAACAGGACTGTGTATCATTAACCTGTAAACGACTACAGAGCTGCTATCAGAGCACACAGACTGAGTGACGTCATGACAAAATAATACTAGCTGGTAGTCACCAGTCCCGTGGTCCATCAAACCAGTAGCCCCAGAACATTTTAGGCCTGACTGCTAAACTATTTGACCTGCTTGGAAGCTTGTAGCCCTGTGGTCCCGTTTTGCTTCAGTCCCGTAGCAGAAGCTGTGTTTGGTGCTCTTCTGTGTCTGTCGGACCAGGACTCTGGCCGGTCCGCAGCCCCGTAGCCCTCCTCCATTGTGCTGCTGCTGATGTGAGAGGGGCTGCAGGACAGACCGAGGCTCTGTGCGTGACCAGGAATGTGTTCAGCTCATTTCACTCTTAAAGCACATGAATGAAGGCAGCAGGAGGCAGATGGCAGCAGCCACTGAACCACACACACACACACACACACACTCCACCTATGGCTGAATAACGATAACAACAAAAAAAAGAATACTCAAATAAAATATAATAATGATAATAATAATAATCATCTTTGCTCCAGCTTTCTTTTAAAGAGTGAGTCCTGACCACCACAGTCATTGGAGGCCTACCTGTAAGAGGTGGGAGCCCAGTTCCTGGGTGACTCCATCCAAACTGCTGCGGCTCACGTGGCCCCAGGACTCCCCGAGGCCTGGAGAACAAATCACAAATTTACAGAGTTAAAATTGTGATTGCACAAAATATAATCTACAGCGATCACAAGAAGACGGTATGTTTAAACCTTGTAAAGTAAGATCTACTAGGATTTAATCACAGTCTACCACTGTGACTGAAGGGGCTTTAATTACAGCACATGTAGGAATAAATAATAGCACCAATAAGATTTTACAGCCTAACACAGTCTTTTTTTTTAAATCCACCTCTGATGTTACATTTACACATTTAACTGTTTAACATCCACAGAAGGAAAAAACACACATGAGAGAAATGAACACGAGTCTTGATTTAAATTAACTCCTCCTGTTCACACTGGGACATGTGGGTCCACTGGCTCGTTAAACTGCAGCACACCGACCATCACAAGTCTAAAGTCAACATGGTGCAAACTCCTACAATGTGCTAAGCCTGCACGGTCTGCGGCTCCAGGAATACACCGAGCCTAAAATTAGACTTTGATGGAATCCGGATCATTGCAAACGTTGCAGCGTAAAAATATTTTCATAAACCCTCCACAACAGTAGGCCGGGGCTCCCAAAAATAACATCTCAGATGGCGGGAGGCGCAGAGCAAACAGCGCTCCGTGCAGCAGCGCGGCACATTGAAATGCAAATCCGGCTGTGCAGAGTAAACAGGCGGCGTGCAGGGATCACAGCGTCCCGCCGCCCGCACGCTTCTTATGGACCCAATATGGACTTCACGTCTGCATAAAGACACACAATCAAATTACGCACAAGTAAAATAAAATAAATAAAAAAAAAATCACTGGCTTCGTCCTCAGATCGAAGATAAATAGATATAAAGATAGATGTTGCCGCTGCAAAGAGCAGTCTGAGGATTTATCTCATTTAATAATCCTCAACATTTAGTTATTACTTAGAATAGATGTTTTATTAATGCTGTTGATCCCGTACACACTTTAATTAGCCCTCACAGTAGTCCTGCAGTCCCTCTATAATAATATAATATAATATAATATAATATAATATAATATACTATACTATACTATACTATACTATACTATACTACTACTACTACTACTAATAATAATAATAATAATAATAATATAGAATAAAATAATATAATATAATATAATACAATAATAATAATAATAAAATAATAATATAATATACTATACTATACTAATAACAATAATAATAATACAAATAAAATAAAACATAACATAACATAACATAATATAATATAATATAATATAATATAATATAATATAATATAATATAATATAATATAATATAATATAATATAATATAATATAATATAATATAATATAATATAATATAATAATAATAAACTAGGCTATAGGACGGCTGTGATTTTATTGGAACGAAATAAAAAAATAGGTCAATCTATTTCCTTGAGTTAGCTTTATGAGTCTCTTATAATAACCCGGAATAAACAAAAGGAGCATAGTGGCTTATAATAATGAGGAATAATCGCCTTAAAGTCGAGGCTCTAAAAGACACGCTAAAAGTGGAGGAAAATCGAATGGAGTTTGGTGCAGGAAGCTACAAAAATAGCAGCACAGCGGATGATAGAAAAGTACATCTGGAGCACAGAAGAGGCGACGCGTCCTTCACAGCACCCCCGTGATTAGGAAGACAAGTGACGAGCACATGGTGATATTATGCTCATTATTATTACGGAGGATCACTTAAGCTGAGATCCAGCCCTCCACTTATTGCACAATTGATCTAAACACAAGATGGTTCCACTAAGTCTTTTCATTATTCCCACTATTCTTGTTGTTGTGCATTGTTAGCGCAGAGGCTCCCAAACCTTTTCTGTTTGCATAACCCTCTTTTTTTAAATGGTAAAATGTGTTAATGCGCATTGGAGACGTGAAGCAATTCAGCAAAAAGGCCATTTTTGTCCATTTAAAGGATCCAGAGAAAGAGAAAGCCTCATTTTTCCTTCTTTGACTTTCTTATCGCCTATTAATCCAAGTTTGTCCGCTCCAAGCTGTTCTTTTCCCTTAAATATTATTTATATATGTATTAAATAATCGAAAAATATCATCTAAATCGCAAGAACTTGATGAGGAAGACCATGTTTAAATTAGTAGACACATAAATAAATTCAATAAATCGATAAGCAGTGAAATATTTGATGTTCAGCAGTATCACACTGAACACAATCTTTAGTTTAATTTCTGCTCAATTGTCTAATTATGACCCACATTTAATAAACAGCAACACTAATAATAATAATGATCTAGTTTCTGGAGAGTTTAAAGTGCTGAGAAGGAGGCCGAGCAGAGAGGATCCATGAGGAATAATAAAGTACAGTAGAAAGAGTCAGGTGGCCCCCAGGAGCCTTTTCAATATGTCATTTATGGTCATTATGCACGAGCACGCTGCTTATTTCCAGACAGGAAAGAGTCACACATATGAGGTCAGACAGGCAGGAGTCCATCTGCTGAGGAACACAGTGGGATGTGGTTGAAAGCGGCGGGGAAAAAAAACCTAGTAAGTGGACCTTGGGGTGGGATTTGTTTGTCCAACATTGCGTACTGCTCCTTTAATCCTCAGTGTTTCTGATAAATAAAGCACAATAATCTGTGTCCCAGCATCAGTCTGGTCTTAAATCTGCTTCAGGTTTAGGTGGACTGGATTCAGCAGGATATTTGCGGTGTGGGGGTGTCACGTAATCTAAGCCAGCCTGGACAACATGGCCGAGGTCAAAGGTCCCCCCTACCGACCACTCTGAGCGCCATAAATAAAAGTGACCCCCCAAAGTCACAAGAGGGAAGAAAGAGAAAAATTAGGAACTCTCTTCAAGCTTTTTGCTTCTCCCCACTTGTGCAAAACCACTAAAGCCTCTTAGGAGGGCTTCTTCACATGTTGCTCAGGGTGGTGGAGGAGGTGGAGGTGGAGGTGGAGTGAAGAGGTACAGCAGAGGTGATTTAATTTAATGGGGAAAACACAACACAGCCCATAAAGGACAGAAGGGGTGAAGCCCTGCACCAGCAAAGATTGTCCCTTCAATTATTCAGAGAGCTGCAGCTCGTGCTGCTTGTCACACACGTGCGGCCGCCTCACGTCCTCCAGACATGCAAGAAATGCAGAATGTGGCCTGACGGGTGTCACCGAGACCTGTGCCGGGCACAATTTATAACCAGAATAAAGCCAGTGGAGCTGCATGTATGTGGCTGAGCAACAGTGGAGGGAAGAAGATGCAGCAAATCCTCATTCTACACTAAAATACTTCAGGCTTGTGTTGGAGGGGTTTTTTTTTTTTGGATCACATGGATCCACAATTAGAGGTTTCTCACCACCACCACCCTGCGCCGACCTTCGTGCAATGTGTTCTGCAGTATTAATAAGAATCTGTGAGTTATAACATGAGCTCCTCATGCTTATGTAACAGCATTCATGTCACTTTTTATACCTCTTGGCTGATTTGGAGTGAAATGACTTTGCTGAGATGTGGACAGCTTCATGCATGTATTCCTACATGAACAGGCCTGTACGCCACTTTAAGCTCAGCTACGTTACAACCTGGTTTGTTTGCATGGATTGCAGCTTGAGAAGCACACAGTGTGCAGCAGCATTAAAGGATCACGGTCATATCACTGTCCACGCTCCCTCCCCTGCTCTGTCAGGGACTGGGCAGTGTTAGGAGCACACAGAATCAATAAAGGCACTCACAGTGTATAACCACTGCACCCAGGCATGTAAAGGATCAGTGCCAGGTTTTAAAAACACGGATCCTCACTGGGGTCCACGCTTCCTTTGTGTTTTCCCTCCAGGTTCCCTGTGCCCCCACCTTCCCTCCATCACTGCCTGCTGTACTGTTACATGGAGCTCCATATGTTGCGGGATCAGACGTGCAGATCGTACTAATATCTGCGGCTCTGCTGCAGTCACGCAGGACGGAGCCTCATCACACTTAATCTGCAGCCGGGGGCCGCCGGGGGGCCCCCGGAGAGAAACCTCATGAGTGCAGGCCGGGGACACGGACCGGGGGCCACAGGAGACTCCGCACACCGACTCACTGCGGGAGGACAAACTGCGCAGAATATTCATTCCGCCAAAGAGGAATATTCTCATCAGAGATTAATCAGATTAGTGAAGCAGGAGGAAATGTTCCAGCTGACCGCGACCAGGACTGAGGTTCTGATAAATATATTATTTTAAATATTTACGCAGTGATTTCATACATGATTCCTTGAAACAATAAAAAAATAAATACATGAAGATGAGAAGTCACGGCTACTGATTGGACGTTTGATTTCTCTCTTGCTAAATCTGATATTTCAAACCATATTTGCAGCTATATTTTTCCTGTAAATATATAATACAGGATTATTACATTATGATGTTGTTTGTTTTTGTTGGTCTGTTTTTTTTTGTCTTTCAGAAAATTTTTTGGGCCACAAACGAGCACCCAGAAAAATTTTATGTATTTATAAAAAACGGACATGAAATTAAAATAAAATGAAAAGAAATATATTGTTTGAAAATCATCTCAAATTATTTGCTTGATTTGTATTTATACATTTGTAAATTATTTTTTAGAAAATCTATAAGAAATCACCCACAAGCCGCAGCAACAAATACAAACTTCTACTGAAAGGTTAATAACACAATGATAATAAAAATAATAATTAAAACAATAATAATAAGAAGAATGATAATTAAAACAATAATAATAATTATTATTAAAGCATAATTATCGAAATAAGTAAAGTATTACTATTAGTACTTTATATATTCTTGTATTCATACATTATTGGTGTTTTGTACATTATATTGTTCTGTTTTTGTACTTTTTGCTTCATGGAAACTGTGTCTGAAGGTGTTTGTCGTCTCTTTACCTTCAGGGAAGACTATTCTCATCTTCAGGTAGCTGGTGGTCAGCCGGATGATGGAGGCTTTGTCCAGCTGGGAGGTGATGGCGGAGGGCAGCGGCAGCAGCTTGGCCAGTTCATAAAATTCACTATTTTCCTTTTCCCGTCGCGTCCGGGCGGCGTTCTTGGATTTCTCCTTCATGGTGCGCGCTGTGGTTCAGTCGGCTCTCAGTCCCTGTCCGGCTGGCTCATGGCGCGGTGGCGCAGCTGCGGCGGCTCCAAACATCAAACTGGATTTCTCTCCCCGCGCGGCCTAAAATCCACAGCTGCTGGCGCGTGGACGCATTCCCATATTTCCAGGTGTTCCCGGTGTTTGGAGGCGAGCTGGACGCGGCTAATTCCTGGATTTCTGAGGATTTACAGTGGGCTTTTTCTTCTTCTTTTTTTGTTGTTGCTGCTGCTGCTGCTTGGTCAGCCCATTGGAGGGCTCACCGCGCTCTCGGAGCCATCACACCTGATGGTAAAGGGGACTGGGAGACATCCGGCCCTGCAGGACGAAAACTTCATCAGACAGAACTGCATGTGAGGCATCAGTCAGTCAGTCAGTCTGTCTGTGGAGCACTGGAGCTCCAGCTAACACTTGTTTGAATCCCCCTGCAGAAGTTCAGTGGCTGTGTTCTCACATTCACCTTTAACAACACACCCGTGCATGCTCGTCCGCTTACCTCTGCCGACAGCTGGCTACACTGACGCCTGTTGGCCCCCACGGTGCGCAGGCAGAGTCTCCATAAAGCCCCGCACTCGCATATCTTCGATCCTCTGTGGTTTGGTTTAGTGGCCAGAGGCGCATCCAGAGCCTCCTAAGTGAGCCAGGCTCAAAGACCCGCCCACTGCTGGCATCTCTGCTCTTATTGGACGGTCTGACACCCTGTCCAAGTGTCTATTGGCCGCTGCGCGTAATGACGCGCCCCGTGAGGAACGGGGATTGGCTGGTGAGGATGTTCACCTCTGGCCCGAACTGGATCGAAAAATCCCCTCTGAGCCCGTTCACTGTTTTCCTGGGAGGACACGACACGCAGAACTCCTTAAAAATATCAGTCAGTTTAAGAGATTTTGTCCATCAACAAAAAAAAAGAACCATTGAGTGAGGATTAACTTCAGGCCACGCTACAGTCTGTCACTTGGCACCGGCTCCTCCAGCATTACTTCTCTCACTGTGGCCCACTTTTAATTTTCATAATTCATAAAATTGCTGTCGCCACAAACCTCAAACAAAAAAATTACAGGCTTTAACTTGTTTGTCTGTTAATATTTGGCACAAACACGCTGAGTTAACCAGCAGACAAACTATTTCCATCACAGCATCTATAATAAATATGGGGATGTTACATTAGATCCACGCAGAGGCCTAAAGGTCCTGAACATGATGATGATGCTTCGTGTGACACTCCAGACTAAACATCTAAAACCAAAGTTGAAATTGTTTGTTGCAGCAAATGAAAAGTCAAGTGTTTGGCCTGTGCGTGAAGGAGTTCACCCTCTGCGGAGAGCTTCACATCCTGCACACAAACACACACACGAGTAAAGATCAACACAGTCATCGTTTCATTTCTTGGTAAGACAGATTTTAGCCCTCTAACAGCACGCAGCTCGGCCCTCAGGTGGCCTCTGTCAGTGTCACATGACGCCCTCACCTCACCTCACCTCACCTGCACCACCTCCGACATGTTCAGCTGTGGCTGCTTTTGTCTTCACGCTTTTTCCCAGGTGGCCCTTTGCTGTGTGTGATCAGGAGGAATTATGCATGCGTCAGAACATCCGGTGTCACAACTCACCACATTACCCGAAGTGTTAAATAGTTTTCATGCCGTTGCAAAGCAGGCTTAAACTCCGGGCTCCTGCGCCTCTCCAACCCGCGGAGGACAGGATGGAGAAGGCGCAGCGGCCGCGCACCATCGCGGCCCTCCCTCCCTGCCTCCCTGCCTCCCTCCCTGGATGCGCCGGGGCCGCTCGGTAATGGGATCCAGCCTGCGGTGAGAAAATCATCAGGGATGCTGCAGGCGCACGGAATGGTTGACGCCGGTTTAACCTTCGCTTCAACTGCAAATTTGCTGGTAATTAGACTTCGTCTGTGGAAAATATGACGGTCGAAAAATACTCTCCGTGCTGTCAGGACGGATTTAGCCCAGTGATCACAAAAAGCTGATTATTATTGCTAAAAGATCAGAGCTTATCGAAGCAGAGCTGCAGACTGGGTGACTTAATGTGTTTCTGAGATGCAGAAGTGACACTGTAGTCTCCGGAGCTCCAGGGGAGTTTTAATTAGAGGGGAAAGTTCCCTCTGGAGGAACATTATTAAAACATCATGCTGCTGAGAACACCTGCCTGCACACCGGGACCCTCCGAAACAAATAACTGATTGTTCTCACGCAGATATTAGAGTTTTATTATTATTAGACCGGCAGGTGTAAAGTACGAGGACACCCAGGCCCCGGCAGGGCCGCACATGTCAGGGGGCTCTGGGGCAAAAATGAGCTGCTGGCCCCTCTGAGACCCCCCCTCCATCCTCTCTACACACACACACACACTTCCTCCATTACCATTACTAAAATTACAGCTGAAAAGTCAATCAATCAATTATTAAATAAAAAAAAAAGATAAAATAAATCTACAAATATTTTGAAAAATCTGAGATTTGTGTGAGAATTTTTCCAGCAGAAATAAAAACACGTTGTTTCCCAAATGTGTGAATTTGCTGCTTTTCTTAATGTTGCATCAAAGAGGAGTGAAACATGTTTGGGACGTTTACAGACGTCACCTTGGACTCTTTACTCTTCTGGTATTTCACAGGCTGAGAGTGATTTATCAAACATCGACATAATTACTTGCAGCCCAACGTTAAGCACACGTATAGAAGCGTGAGGCCTAAGCTTGTGTGGCATCAACTCAAATATGGCGAATGTAAGACGTTCCTTTATTAGATTAAGAAACTATGAGGACATATGTTTGTCTTAAAACTAGATTTTTACACCAGGTCTGTCTGCAACATCTGGGAAATAATACCAGGACTGGCCTAAAGGCACTTTTTTTAATTTTTATTGGAGCATATTTAACACGAATTGCCTTTAATCCAAGTTATTTCTTCAAGGGCTTTGGCCCCGAAATCAAGAAACCCTTAAAGTGTTTATGTGCGTTTGTGCTAATTTAATAGGAAACAAAACATCACCTTACATAAGGAGGGTCCTGCTTAACTAACCGGATCTTGAAGCCCTGTTTTGTCTCTCCAAGGGACAAATTGTTATTTCAGTTCTGAGATTATATGTCGTATTATTTCTAGATTAATTTGTGTTTATTCAAAGTCTGTTTTGTGTATAAATGCTCAGTCTGTTAAACTTCACCTAAAAGTTACTGACCAACCATCAAATACTAACTAATAAATATTAACATTTCATTTTAGAATTTCCTCAAGCCCTTTTGGGATGTCTTGTATTATAATAACATTATCTAAAAATCCCATATATTTAGTGCCAACAGGCCTTTTTCACACAGGACACGTTGAAAGAAGCACACATGTACTGAATGTAATCAAATGAATGAAAATGGACCAATTCCATTTAGCTGCTTTGGTTTCAGGGTGTTGGAGAGCCACCTGAAGGGAACACAGCCATCGTTAATGTTCTTACAACACTTGTGCACGTCTCTTGGTGCGACAGGACAAAATGTCTGCTCTGGAAAAGGGCTCATGTGGCCTTCATGTGGTGCAGCGAAGCAGATGTCAGGGTGCGGAGGGATACTGCACATGGGACCGACTGGAGTTTGAAATCTCTCCGGCCTAAAATTACATAACCGTGATCTTTCCCCAAGTGTTGTCATTGTTTAACCGTAACCACAGTTTACTTTAGCCGTAATTAGTATGAACAGGATTTCATAACCAATACGGCGATTTGAAAAAAAGATCAGATCAGAATCAAAGCAGCAGAAACACAAATATCATTTAGTTTTATTCCACATGTTCTTCGTTCTCCGACACCTACGTTACTCAGAATAAAACTTGACTGTTATGGTAATAGCGGCTGATGTAGCCTGTAAGCGGCAGGCAGCAGACTGGTGAGCTCACTTCTTTCTTTCTTCTTTCTTTCTTTTTTTTTTAAATCAGACTTCACACAGCTCCCCGAGGAGACACAGGCTTTATACAACTTTATACAGAAGTACTCCCCAAGATCTGGAGACACACTTCCATGTGGAAAATTGGTGAAGTTCCCCTTTAAACAAGCTGAGATGAATACATTAAACACGGGTTCTGCAAGTATTGTCAGTGAACTTGATCTAATGTAACATCATCTGCTGTTTAAGTGATATTTTTAATTTATATTTAAAGTACATTTCTAGTGAGTTTGGGTTCATTATGTAGCTGTGTGGTTTAACCTTCACTGGGTTGGTTCGGTCTCACCGCTCTAATAGTGTCGTCTGTGGCTGCAGCAGAGGAGAAACCAGTAAAAACCCTCTGTGCACTACCTGCTCGGCTCCAAACAGCAGACACACGGTGAGAAAGTAGCTGGTTTAGCAACATTTAGCGGCTAAAGAGGCCGATCTCTCCCTCAGGAGCAGGAGGAGACCAAAAAGTAAAAGAGAGAGAGAATATTTAGCTCATGAGGTCATGAGGTGACCCCAAGTGGATCATAATGTTGCTCCATAACCGCTGGATGTGTGAAAAAGCAGCTGTTGGCTAAAACGCTCAGTGTGTCAGAAAGTCAGATATGTTAATGTTGTTTTTGAACCTGCTCCTACTGAACACACGTGGCCAACAAAAATCACTTACTGAGATCTGCACATGAGCCAGTTAACTGTTCCACCGCCCCCCCCCCCCGCCGGCTCCATGTTTACAGCTCCACCATGGATTTGGTGCAGCTTCACTTAAAGTTCATCAGCCTGGTGCTGATCAGAATAAAGAGGCGTCATGTCAGAAAAGACTGAGCCTGATTGGAAGAACATTTCAAACCTTTGATGATCTGTTCAGCACCAAACCAACACTGATGGTTTCTCATTGACTGGAATAAATGTTTGTAAAGATGACTTCTTCTTCTGTTTCATTTCCAGCAGACTAGAGGAGAGACTACAGTCCTTGGCTGGTTGGTTCCCGTGTGGTTGAGTCCCGACCACGACTCGTACCGCCAAAGACTAACCAGGCTAATGTGATATCCAGAGGTGGACAGCCGAACAGCTGAGGTGTAGAACCACAGGAAGGATGAGGCCCTGGTCTCGGAGTGAAACGATGCTTTTATTTAGAAGCTGATCTACACAATCCAAAGATTTGCCTGCAGTGGATAAACTCACTGACACATTTCAACCGTTGCACATTTCTCGTTCTCGTAACTCCTCCTGAAACTGAATCATTTTAAAGCCATTTCCACTTTAGGGAAGATGTATTCTGGTCGTTTGGCCGCTTTGTATTTGTGTTTCGTCAAATTTCTCTACGACCTCAGTGTCTGATCACAAGCTTTCAGCTGGGGACACTTAAGAGTAACCGAGGAAGATTTCCTGGCAGCAGGAGGAGATTTATTTGACACAACAGATGAGACAGTTTGGTGATCCTGGGTGAAGCCTTCGTAGTGGAAAGAAGCATATTTCACACCTGCACTGAAACCTACTCCAGCACATTAAATAAACTGTCAGCTCTTTCCTGTTTGGCACAGTGAAGCCACGTCCCTCCCCCCCCCTCTGCAAAACCAACTGTGTGTTTCGCTTTGTCTCAATTCAGACTTTTAATCTAACTTCTGATTGTAAAATCAATTCCTTTTTTTTTTTCTTTTTGTACCTTGCGTCACTTATATCTACCCCTTGCTATTTTCCCATAAGGCCACAGTGGTTGTTGTGACTTGAACAGATTTTCTTCTAAACGTTTCTGATCAGGTAAACAGCAGACGGAGCGACAGAGCCGCACAGGGCACAGAAATGCTGCTCTATTACTCTCCGTCGAGCTGAATCTGTGAAGCATGTTGCTTTCTAAACACATCTCAGTACTCGACTCACATATTTTCATGACATAATGTCCAGCGATATTATAATCTAGGTTATTATAAACGTGCCGGTGAAACCTGAGTGGAAGCATATGTAGGCCAAGTGTCTGATGGAAACAGCAAGAGGGGTTTTGATTTGGGTTTTCAGGGTGGAGCCAGTGTATGAACATGTGTGACGTTCATCAGTGATGTTGCCAGATTGTGTATTTTCTTTTCTGAAACATATCTAGTGGGGCGCAGAGCGTTTTCTCCAAAGCTCAGTAGGAGCCTCTGTTACATATTGGATGTTAACTGGAATTGATTTTATTGAGTAAATGTTGTCCAGTTCGCCTGGACAAAACGGAGGTGAAAGCTCCCCTGGCGTGAGCTGGCTTTGGATGTAAGGCTTGTCGGAGCTGGAATGGGTGAAAGGGGGTTTCGCACATACACCTGGCGTATCGCTGACTTTCCACTATGACTGAGTGAGCGTGAGGGTGCAGGTTGGCTTCCTTCTGTCAGATTCTGTGCGTTATAACCAGGTTCAACGCCACCAGTGTGCACCCTCACTCCCACTTGTTCTCAGAGAAAGATCAGGCGTGATGTAGCTGGGATGTAAACAATTTTGCCTTTAGATGTTGACAACTTGTGCAGCCTGGTTGATTTAAAGGATACTGAGGCCTTTAGTTGTATTTCAGGGCCACATGTGGAATGGGAAAGCCTCGTTGGCCTGTGGATTTAGTTTACAAAACCAAATACACCCCCTGAAATGGGACATAACTACTGTCCATCAGGTATTTAGCATCACAAGCCAAAGGTTAAATACCAGCTGTTACCAGACTTGAAGATTCCTGATGTAGTTCAGTGTTCAATTAAGTCAAATCAATAAAACAAACACACTCAAGGTGTTGTAGTGAACTGAAACATCACAATCATGTCTTCTGTGTTTTTCTGTCACTGATCCTCAGCTGAGGGACAAGTCGGTCACTGAGTCGGACACCTCGGTGTTGACCTGCGCGGCGATGCTGGCAGGCGTTACATTCAGATGGATGTCGTACTGCTGGTCCAGACCCAGGTAGCTGTCACTCATCAGGTACAGTGTGTAGATACACCTGGAACCAGAAGGCGGATGGATCAGCAGAGAGGAGGAGCACTAGATCATGTTGGACCCAGTTTTATCCCTCTGGATAGATTACAAAGCTGTTGGTTTTAAAATGTCATCTTCAGCTCATCGTGTTTTTCATACACTAAAGATGTGGCTTATCTCAGATTTGACATTTTCTACATTTCTACGGAGCTTCTTCAGTATAAAATGTTCTTTTTTCTGCTTCTGTCTGTTGATAATCTGTATTTTATTAGTGTACTAACAAGTGTTGAGTGTTCTTCCCTGTGCCATAGAGCTCTATCACTGTCTAACACACACATAACATCCTTCTGCCCCCAAATATGTGGATTAATCCGCTACTAAAAATAGTCCCTAACTAATGCACTAGTTCTACACTTGAGTAACATTTGATAAAAATGAAATTACTGAGGCTGAACTACTAACAATGATAATAATGAAGCAGTTCAGTCACGTGCTTCCCTTCAGTCACTGTAAACTGTGTGTATGAGGAAAGCTCGTCTTTATGCACGACTTAAACCCTTCCTTGTTGCGTGGCCACTTACTTTCCAGTCTTCTCCGGTGTGTAGAAGGCCACAGACACAGCCGTGTGGTTGCGCACGTATCCGATCCGCTTGACAGCCAGCAGCTCCCTGCGATCCACCTCCCCCATGACCAGGAACCAGCCTTCGTCCTTCGCCTTGGGGAACCTGGGAGCCTCAGCCTTACTGTCCTGCTTCCTCTGAAATGACGGACACACTCGTCAGCACAATCTTTTCACTGCAAAAAAAAGAGTCTGAAAAGGTTACAGCGTGCACTGTACATCCAAATTATTTCCGTGAGAGCTGGATCCTTCTAAAGGGTCGTCCAGAGCAGGCTGGAGACATTTTCACAAACCCCCAGCATTATAGAAGAGCAATACTAAATCACTGGAGTGCCCCTTTAAGTATCTGCACCATGTGAGGATCAGTATATCTTCCTACGACAGAACTGCATCTGCAGCCAACATGCAAAGCAACCTGAACAAGGAATGCCATATTGGAAGTAGTCAAAAGATAACAAATTATAGCCCTCTATGGGGGCCAAGTTCAATTTTCATTCAGCATCAGTCATGCATGGAGCAGCATTACTTAATATTTCCTGCACTTTAGACTTTTGGGGTCTCTGGTAAACGACTAGTCAACAACAGTTTGGGTGTCAAAAAAGAGTTGAATTGGACTTTTACTTTTCTACTGTGAGTGAAACCAGATTTATATAGAATCAACTGTTGGTGCCACACAAGAGCACAACATAAATCATTAAACATCTGGAGCTGCACCTAACTGGGGTGCTAAAGTACACCAGAATAGAAACGTAGAATATGTAACATTAGTGTTAATTTGGAGCTGAGTTTGTGTCCACCTGACGAATCTAAATCCAATATTCACTCTACTTCTAGCTCAGTTTTTGATCTCCACAGGCTCCTGAGGGAAATATCTCGCTCTTCAGTATCTAAATGCTCCACTGTGTTCCCCAGCTGGTCTCTGACTCTGTCTGCCTGAGTTTTTTCACTGGAAACAGCTTCCTGCTGTTGAGGAAAAATGATGATGCATCACAGTGACTGTAAAGAAAGCTGAGTACTGACACTGAGGATACAGTACTGACCCTCTGCTGGCCCACGTTGATGCGTCTCAGTGACACCTGCAGGACGTACTCCTGGTCGGCGTGGACACTCAGCCAGCTGCTCTCCTCCCTCAGGTTAGCGCTTGCTGCGGGCAGGCGGCGCTCCGTCTGCTCCTGGCTGTTCTCCCACCAGCCCTTCACGCTCATCTCAACCTCCAGCACCGGGAGATGACTGAGGAAGGACCATGCCTGGACGAGGCCGACAGGAGAGAGTGACAAGAGAGGGAGGACGGATTAGGAGGAAATGAGGAGAGCCATTCAGATCGTATGTGCCGGCTCTAGTTTCCTTGGATTATTAGAAATTGGGTTGGGCTCTACCCTTTTATCCATCCATGCTAATTAGCGTTAAATCAATAGGTAACACATTTCAATACCTGAGAGCACATCTGGGTGAGAGAGGAGGCTAGAGTTCATGTTAGCTATAAGAAGAGAGAGCGATGTAGAGACAACGCTTGTTGCAGGGAGGGATTAATACATCTTTTTTTTATTCTCTGCATGAGATTGTTTCTATGTTTTTCTCTTGATCTCATTCTTTACTTACCTAAAACGTGCGCTTGTCTTGAATCTAATCTGGTACCACGAGGCATCGACTGTGTGTGTTATTGTTAATTCCTAATGATGGTGCTGTTGTCTGGAGTGGTGGGCTGAGGAAGCATTGTCAATATCGTTTTGTCCTGCTATAGAGTTATTAACATCTGTGTAAGAATCACAAATGGTGTCCACAAATGAATGTGGTGTCATATAATTAGTGAGTTAATTTCCTTTCAGCTCGTTAATCACTCACTTCTCACACAATATGACGGTGGCACTCAAAGAGGGAGCACAGAATACTGAGGGTAAAAAGATAAAAGAATAAAAAAAAGAGAGCTTTTAAGAGGACGTCTGTTAAACGGACTGATCCGATAACTTCTGTACAGTAGGTCTTCAGTGCCTCTTGGAGAATTTAGCATTCGGTTCAGCCCAAAAGCTCCACCATGAGGAAGACATTAGACATAAAAAAGATAATGGTGCAGAGAGAGTAACACAAAAAACATTAATGGAGAAGGCTGTGTGTGTGTGTGTGTGTGTGTGTGTGTGTGTGTGTGTGTGTGTGTGTTGAGGGCTGGGAGGAGAAAAGCCTCTCTGATTCACCCGGCAAAAGCTATTTATGTGAGGATTACTCTCTGTGAGCAAGTCAGACAGGAACGCTGCTGCACATCTAATTATTTAATTAGAGAGGCCGCCACACCGTGGGGGGGGTGGGGGCAGCAGGGTAGTAAAGGTGGGGAAGGAGGAAAGCGGGGACACTGATTGGGTGAAGCCACAGGGCCTGCCGTCGTGCCCGGACACTCTCATTACTGCTGCAATTAGCACTTAAATTGGAGCTGTAAACCCTATCAGTGGAGCTGTAATTGGGGATCCTGGAGGTATCTGAGACCACAGTGGCAAGACTGCTCATGGCACATCACTGATAATGATGTGTGTGTGTGTGTGTGTGTGTGTGTGTGAGATAGTGTGTGATCCAAATGCGCTAAATGTGGGAATAGGCCCATTCTGAAGATCCTCTCTGTGAAACGTACAGTATTCAAGTGCTTGCGATCTATTTTTTTCATTATTTCTGTAGTACGCCTCATTGATTCTGATGGACACGCATGTTTCCAATTTGCTCTCGGTGTGATGATATTAGTTAAATTACCTGGGCGATCTGATGTGATTGAAACTCTTGGCCGAGGATCGCAGCAAACGCACTTTCCTTTCCGTTGCAGGCAGCAATCAGCTCAGGAAGCCCTTCGATTGGCCCGTTGAAGCCGTCCACGCCGCTCCTCCCCTTCCTGTTTGCCCATTTCCTATGGAGGGATTGAAGAGAAGGAAGGGATATGAGACAGCATCACAGCAAATGCTTCCTGCTGTCACTCACCACACAGACTGTGGGTGTTGTCGTCTCATACCTCTCTACCATTTTTATTGACTTTGCACAAAATTATTCGACACTGTAGGATGCAGGCCGGGAAATCCATATGGCGTGTGCATGGAAAAACTGCTCTACTTTGCTTTAAACATGAACTCACTAGGGCCTATATGTGTGTTTGCATCTTTGTAGGAGGTTTACAGATTGTAATCGATGTTTTCTGAATAGAAGGGAATGGTTAAAAACACACCAGCTTCTGCATTTGCATGTAATACGGAGTCCTGTTTGAAGTTACAGCAGCCAGCCGTTAAAGCCGTGAAACCCTTAAGTGAAACACCTAGAGCACTTTAGAGGACATAGGAAGAAGCTCTTCAGACGTTAATGGAACATGACGAGATGTACCGTGATTCGAAGCACAGCTGGGAGAACAACGAGGCAGAGTAACCGTCTTCTAGAGCTACAAATGATTACAGCTGTACCTGTGGTGAAGACATGTTGTTTACCTGAACAGATGGAGGTCTTGTTGTTCTACGTGTGGCAGCGTCAGTAACGAGGAGTCGTGCAGCCAGCGGCCCTGGACGATCATTTGCACCAGGTTGCAGATACCGAGGGCTGCGACAAGCCAACCTTCATTAGCCACCACATCCAGCATGGCCTGAGGAGAGGAAGCAGAGGGAAGCTGAAGAATGCTGAAGTCACCCTGCAGGGTTTCAGCTGAGTTTTTAATCCCCCTTGCTGTGTTGCCCCAGGTTCACCCTAGAGCCATTTTATTGTGCAAAGCTTCAGGTTGGATTCAGTTTTTTAATTTTTTAATTTATCTTTTATGTAATCTATCAGTGACTGTGATAATCGTCCGAGTCCACGTTCGTCACGTGTTGCAATTAAATAAGCAAAGTGCCAAAGAAACAAAGTGTGAGGCGACAGTCATGGATACAATCAAGCAGAAATACATAGTAGGTACAGTTGAAAGATGAAAACCAAACCAGAGACCAGTGATGTAGTGACAACAAAGGAAAGTCATCAACGTAAAGACTGTAAATGTCAGGCCTTAAAGACACAGGCTCAAGCTGAGAAATGCTGCTCCTTACACAGAATGAGAAGTAATACAACTGAAAGTGGCCGTGAGAAGTGCACTGCGGTGCCATGTGTTAGGCAACAAGTGAAACTGTACACATTTGATTAAAGATGCCAGGAGTCATGCTGGTACAACACTTCCATCATCTTCTAACCGCATGATTTAGTGCAAAGGTCAATATAAAATCAAAGAAGGAAGATTTCATTCTGTGAAAGCTGTATTAACGTGTACCAGACGGTATCAGCACCTTGGGCCGGAGCTAGTGAGACTAGCTAACATGATATCTTACTCCATTTTTGTCTTAGTTATTCCAGAGAGAATCATCTTGGCAGTAGAGTACACCAAAGTCACACTTCATTCAAAAGTACGTCACTCATTACTAAGATGAATTAGGGCAGTTCTGAGGAAAACAAACTGATTTCAGCATCTCCAAAGACTGCTAAAGTTATGGTTAGTCCTCAAGTCGACAGTCCACACTCATGGATGTTAATGCTTTAAGAAGAATAAAGACAATGACAGTGATCATCTGATGCAGTGCTGCCTGTTGAATGGCAGGCCAGCTCGTTATGGTTCGAGTGACAGGTTAGATTTAGAGCCTCAAACCTTCAGCCACAGGGGATCTGACAAAATGAGGAAAGGAAAGAAGAAGAGGAACGAGAAGAGAAACACTCAAATATAGAGCACGACATTTTCTAGCCAGCTCTCGGCTCCATTTCCTGCTCGCACCCGTGATTCTCCCTTCAACCCGTCCGTGAGGTTTGAGGTTGCTGAACACAGCTGCTCTCGAACAAACTTCATTAATCTAACAGTCATTTCCTCAGAGCAACTATGACTAAAAATCACAGATGAAGCCTGGCAAAGGTAATCAAAATGCTAATGCAGTACAAATTAAGAGTGATTTACATTTCACAGTAGCTGCTTGAGCAAATTGATGACAGAATACGGCTCAAGTCACAGCAGCGCTCGGGCCCAACAGCAACAGGCTTAATTGATGAGAATCGCAGCATGTTAACTCATCGTCTAGAGATGAGACCTCTGAAAGGATAAGTGAGAAGCTGTTTGAATACACAAAGAAAGGATATTAATAACTCTGATGGCTCAGAAATAACCCCGTTTTAAAGGCATACACGCTCATTTTGACCTACAAATGAGTGTATACGGATGGTTTAACATGGCTTCCACCACGGGTCCACAGGGCTGCTGTATCACCACACCTGTAAAACACAAGTTAGACTAGTTCTAAATCTGTATGTCAATATGTTTAACGCCTGAGAGGATCCAAGCGGTTCATCATCAACTTCAGTCACAGCTTCACAACGACAAGAGGTTGTTTTTGAGGTCTGATGGCAGTGTGAGCTGTGGAGAGCAGCCCTGTGTGAGCTTGGTGGAGCGTCTTGCTGCTCTTATGTCCTCTTGCTCTAACACTGGCTGTGCTCTTGTCGAGGTCTTTGATGTTTGCACGATGCATTCTTACTACACCTTCAAAGATTAAAGAAAGCTAGAGAGTAGGAAGCATTCAGTTGTGTATAGCTCTGCTCTGCTGGAGTATAAACTGCTCCACCAAAACAGGAATGATTTGCAGACAGTTGAAGGTCCAAACGTATCTCTTGTCTGGTTAGCGACCAGATTAACTGGCTGGCAAACCAACATTTACTGGAGCCATCTAGGAGAGCGACCGGGGCTGAGTAGTGCCAACATGTTTTTGGCTGGCAACTATGTTCACAGTTGGCTTGCCAGCTCCATTTGTATGTGAATTAGCCTGATGATTATTGTATTGCATTTGATGATAGCATGCATTATAAACTGTGTGATAAGAAACAGCACATACCTTATATCAGTGTGCTGCTTTAATAACATCAGCAGAATATTCAGCCACACATTCAAACTCATCTTGAGAGTTTGCTTTGTAACATGGTTCATTTCCTTACAGGAAGTGTGCATTTGGAATCTGTCAATTAAAATGTCTGTCAGACTGTAATATTCACTTTACATATTTTGTAACAATAAAAATGTACATTCATTCAATAAAACCAACTATAAAAAAACCCAACTAAAGACCAGAACCATTTCAGTAAACGGTAGCAGCAGGACACCAAAGAAGTAACCACATCCATGAGCCATGCAATATCACTGCCAGACACACAGCATGGAAAATCACAAGCACATGTACATATGCACACACACACACACACACCCATCTCGAGCTGTGGACAATGGCTTACAGACGTTAAGACATGGTCCTAACTTCAAACAGTGCACACAAAGAGACTGAATACACGCCAGCTAGCCTTGGATGAATAACTAACTGCACGGACACAGCTTATGGGGTTGTTATCAGTGTTACTCACTATGATAACGTGACGAGGTGCTAAGCATTCTGTTGTTAGGAACCTTGTCTCCAGCCACTTTCTACACCAACGCCGGCGTCGGCTCCAGCGTCTGAGCATCGTGTTATTTATGAGACGGAGCAAGTTCAAGTACAAATGACCTACTAATGTTTAACATTCCCCTTATTCTCTGCTTTATCTGCAGCACAGCACCGCGCCCCAGGATGGGCTCCTTTTTCATGTGCGGTGCATTAATCAAATGCCGCCATTAGATCATTCCCTTACTGCCATTATTGAGAATTAAAACTAATCCAAAGAGTCGAAGCAAAATCATTAATGGGGTATCTGACACACTGTAGTAACAGGTGTACTCTAAGTACAGATACAACATTTCAAGGGAAAATCACAAGCAGTGGTTGATTTGTGACCTGCGGTGTAAAGTAACTAAGTACATTTACTCAAGTGTTGTAACTAAATACAAAATTGAAGTACTTGCGTTTGAGTATTTGTATTTTCTGCTACTCAGAGTTGAATATATCCACCTCATTTATCTGACAGCTTTAGTTACTAATTACTTCAGATTAACAATACAAAATACAATCAATGAATAAATTATATTACTATTATATCATTAAGGCTTTATTGGTCTTCAAATCAAATATATAGACAGATTTAACTTAGCTCCACATTAGCCAACTGCAACATTAAAGTAATGAATACATTAATGCATAGATAATTATAATCCAATAATATAATATCCACTTTTTTTAATGGGTCAGTTTGTGTTTGTGTTGGTAACTGATGCTAAAACTACAGTAATACTTTGTCATATGCAATGTTTATGTGTTTCTGTAATATTTTCAAAGCAGGACGTTAATTGGAAGAGTATTATTTCTGCCAAGTGGTGTGAAAGAGTCATCTTTTATCCACAGCTTTTGTCCAAATGTTCCCAGCCTGAATCCTTAAGGCTTGTTTTTGTGTTTGGCTGAAGTGATAACTCATAGATGTGTGAGTCAGTTATCACATTGGTAACACTGAACACTACCTGACAGATGCGGATGGCGTTGTCCAGCACCGTCTTGGTATCGGTGGTGTAGTCGCTGCATGGCAGCTGGGCGTGGCTGAAGTGGGCCTGCAGCAGCAGGTGGGTCTTGGTGTGGGCGCTGTCGTAGGAGTGGGGGTTGACCTG